>NC_139988.1:89367106-89544606 GCF_964263955.1 Coregonus lavaretus | reverse complement strand
AAAAACAATACTCCAATATCCATTTTATGTATCTGTATTTCTTGTAGGATGAATCTGCTTCCATACTACTAGTATTTATACTGGTACACTACTAGTATTTATACTGGTACACTACTAGTATTTATACTGGTACACTACTAGTATTTATACTGGTACACTACTAGTAGGAAATGTTTAGCAGGAATCAGAGTTGGTGAGAGGAAACAATCCTTTAGGGTTAATCATATTGGCCTTTACCCTGTGTTGTCCCTGTGGTGTCCCTGTGGTGTGGCTGTGGTGTCCCTGTGGTGTGGCTGTGTTGTCCCTGTGTTGTCCCTGTGGTGTCCCTGTGTTGTCCCTGTGGTGTGGCTGTGTTGTCCCTGTGTTGTCCCTGTGTTGTCCCTGTGGTGTCCCTGTGGTGTCCCTGTGGTGTGGCTGTGTGCTATTCACCCCAGGGAATATGAGCCTAGTAGACGGCCCCTGCTGGGGTGAAATCCCACATTGTTCAGTCTGTTTTAGCTGATCCTCCCTAGTGGGTTATCCTCAGACTGTTCCAATCAGCTAATGGATAGTCATTGGATGACCTTCATTCAGGAGTTGTGTCCCAATGGACTCCCTACTCAACAATATTGTCAACCAAAAAATTAGTTGTTAATAATATAAATATGAATGTGGAAATTGTTATTATTATTATGAATGATATTGTTATATACTATTGGAGTTTATTTCCTGTGTGATGGCATTATTTTTAAAGAGCCCTGACATGCTTATGAACTTGATGTGCATAGGTTCCAACATTCTAACTCCTCTATGTTCCGTTCCAACATTCTAACTCCTCTTCTCCGTTCCAACATTCTAACTCCTCTATGTTCCGTTCCAACAGTCTAACTCCTCTATGTTCCGTTCCAACATTCTAACTCCTCTATGTTTCGTTCCAACATTCTAACTCCTCTGTTCCGTTCCAACATTCTAACTCTTCTATGTTCCGTTCCAACATTCTAACTCCTCTCCTCTATGTTCCAACATTCTAACTCCTCTCCTCTATGTTCCGTTCCAACATTCTAACTCCTCTCCTCTATGTTCCAACATTTTAATTCCTCTCCTCTATGTTCCGTTCCAACATTCTAACTCCTCTCCTCTATGTTCCAACATTCTAACTCCTCTCCTCTATGTTCCGTTCCAACATTCTAACTCCTCTACTCTATGTTCCGTTACAACATTCAAACTCCTCTATGTTCCGTTCCAACATTCTACACTCTTAGAAAAAAAGGTGCTATCTAGAACTTAAAAGGGTTCTTCGGCTGTCCCCATAGGAGAACCCTGAAGAAACCTTTTTGGTTCCAGGTAGAACCCTATTGGGTTCCATGTATAACCCTTTCCCCAGAACGTTCTACATGGAACCCAAAATAGTTCTACCTGGAACCAAAAAGGGTTCTCGTATGGGGACAGCCAAAGAATGCTTTTGGAACCCTTTTTTCTAAGAGTGTACCAACATTCTAACTCCTCTCCTCTATGTTCCGTTCCAGCATTCTACCAACATTCTAACTTATATCCTCTCCTCTGTTCCGTTCCAGCATTCTACCAACATTCTAACTTATATCCTCTCCTCTATGTTCCGTTCCAGCATTCTACCAACATTCTAACTCCTCTCCTCTGTTCCGTTCCAGCATTCTACCAACATTCTAACTTATATCCTCTCCTCTATGTTCCGTTCCAGCATTCTACCAACATTCTAACTCCTCTCCTCTCTGTTCCGTTCCAGCATTCTACCAACATTCTAACTCCTCTCCTCTCTGTTCCGTTCCAGCATTCTACCAACATTCTAACTTATATCCTCTCCTCTGTTCCGTTCCAGCATTCTACCAACATTCTAACTTATATCCTCTCCTCTATGTTCCGTTCCAGCATTCTACCAACATTCTAACTCCTCTCCTATGTTCCGTTCCAGAATTCTACCAACATTCTAACTTCTATCCTCTCCTCTATGTTCCGTTCCAGCATTCTACCAACATTCTAACTCCTCTCCTCTCTGTTCCGTTCCAGCATTCTACCAACATTCTAACTCCTCTCCTCTCCTCTATGTTCTGTTCCAGTGTTCTAACTCCCTTTCTCTTTATTGCATTCCAGGCCAATGATCCAGACTCTGGCCTTTGGGGTGAAGTCAAGTACTCCATCTATGGATCTGGATCTGATTTGTAAGTACAACAGACTCCTGCCAATACCAATGATTGTTGGACATGATGTTTTGTATAAAATAACTTCCTCTGTTGGTGTGGAGCCAGTTGAACAGACCAATATGGGCAGAAATGATCACTTATGCAATATAATTATTTTGAATGTCTGATTATGTGTTAGGACAGACGTGGGGTAACCCGCTGGCTCTTTATATTGGATAATTACATAACATCCCAATCGCTCAGCAACAGTGATGTAATGGTTAAAAAAAAGTGGGTAAATGCTGATCGCCGTTTGCAGTGAATAAAGTACAGCCCCCTATATTTTCTATGCCCTTTTCCGCAATAGGTGTGAAAACGCTTGTGCAAAATAAAAAAGGTGTGTAAACAGTGTTTAGTTGAGCCTACTCCACTCCACCCAGGCATAACAACAACTGTCACTATCAGATGAACCAGCCTCCTCCTGACTGATCAGTCTCAGAAAGATGAATCTTTTTCATGGCATTCCATCACCTGCCGGCCATGATTATTGTGGCTAAGAATGAATGAGTTTGACTTGGATTAACTAATCCTGCTCAGGTCAACCATCTCTCAACTCAGATTCTTCCCCTTTGATTGGAAGATGGGAGCAGCCAGTATTCCAGTATATTGGGTTGGCTCTGCTTGTAGCTCCTCTCCTCTCTCCTGTAACAGCTTACTCTAAGATGGCGGCAAGATACTGACTGGTTAATCTCGTAATTGGATGTAGGGTAAGAAATAGCCTGCCAGGCCTGGATGTCTCGTGTAGAGAGGGCCAATTAACATGCAATGTGACAGCTGGAGCTCTGCTATGGAAAGCAAGCAAGGCAGGCAGGCTGCAATACAGGCAGTACATTGAAAAAATAAGTGTCAAGTTATCTTCCAGTTTTGCTTGCCGTTTATAAATGTGTGAAAGTTAACAGTTTGCTTTGCATTTGTTAATTTTCACACGAAATAAGTTGTAAAAAGAAAATGTTGGAAAATGGCTGAATATGTGCTGCTTTAACATAATATTGGACTTTAAAAATGTGTACTGGACAAAAAACAACCTTTGTGATTGTACAGAAAACTTGATCCAGCATCCTGGAACACGGGTCTTGACATATTTTCCCCATGAGTTTTAATCCAAGATTAAACTGTAACGCACAGTACATATAGTGCATAACCTTGACTGTTACATAACTGCTAATATACTGCCAATATACTGCTAATATACTGCCAATATACTGCCAATATACTGCTAACATACTGCTAACATACAGCCAATATACAGCCAATATACAGCCAATATACTGCTAACATACTGCCAACATACTGCCAACATACTGCCAACATACTGCCAACATACTGCCAACATACTGCCAACATACTGCTAACATACTGCCAATATATACTCTTAGAAAAAAGGGTTCTTCGTCTGTCCCCATAGGAAAACCCCTTTTGGTTCCAGGTAGAACCCCTGTTGGTTCCAGGTAGAACTATTTTGGGTTCCATGTAGAACCCTCTGTGGAAAGGGTTCTACATGGAACTCAAAAGGGTTTTACCTGGAACTAAAAAGGGTTATTCAAAGGGTTCTCCTATGGGGACAGCCAAAGAACCCTTTTAGGTTCTAGATAGAAAAAAAAGTGCTAAGAGTATACTGCCAATATACTGCCAATATACTTCCAGTATACTGTCAATATACTGCCAACATACTCTCAATATACTGCTAATAATCTGCCAATATACTGTCAATGTACTATTAATATATTATCAATATACTGCCAATATAATGCTAAAATGCAGACAATATACTGCTAATATACTGTCAATATACTGCTAATATACTGTCAATATACTGCTAATATACTGTCAATATACCGCTAATATACTGTCAATATACCGCTAATATACTGTCAATATACCGCTAATATACTGTCAATATACCGCTAATATACTGTCAATATACCGCTAATACACTTTCTGTTGTGTTTTCCAGGTTTCTCATCCACCCGTCCTCAGGCATCATCTACACCCAGGCCTGGGCCACTCTGGACGCTGAGGTCAAGTCCAAGTACAACTTCTACGTGAAGGCAGAGGACACAGAGGGCAAGTACAGCCTGGCGGAGGTGTTTGTCACTGTCCTGGACGTCAACGACCATGTTCCAGAGTTCGATGACAGCCTTGTGGAGAGGACCATGATCATCGGTGCACCTGTTAGGGTAGAGGTATGTACAGTAGCGATAAGATGAGATAGCACTTTACAGATCCCTAAAGTAGCGGTATGTACAGTAGCGATAAGATAGCACTTTAGAGATCCCTAAAGTAGCGGTATGTACAGTAGCGATAGGATAAGATAGCACTTTACAGATCCCTAAAGTAGCGGTATATACAGTAGCGATAAGATGAGATAGCACTTTACAGATCCCTAAAGTACAGTGGGGAAAAAAAGTATTTAGTCAGCCACCAATTGTGCAAGTTCTCCCACTTAAAAAGATGAGAGAGGCCTGCAATTTTCATCATAGGTACACGTCAACTATGACAGACAAAATGAGGAAAAAAATCCAGAAAATCACATTGTAAGATTTTTTATGAATTTATTTGCAAATTATGGTGGAAAATAAGTATTTGGTCAATAACAAAAGTTTCTCAATACTTTGTTATATACCCTTTGTTGGCAATGACACAGGTCAAACGTTTTCTGTAAGTCTTCACAAGGTTTTCACACACTGTTGCTGGTATTTTGGCCCATTCCTCCATGCAGATCTCCTCTAGAGCAGTGATGTTTTGGGGCTGTCGCTGGGCAACACGGACTTTCAACTCCCTCCAAAGATTTTCTATGGGGTTGAGATCTGGAAACTGGCTAGGCCACTCCAGGACCTTGAAATGCTTCTTACGAAGCCACTCCTTCGTTGCCCGGGCGGTGTGTTTGGGATCATTGTCATGCTGAAAGACCCAGCCACGTTTCATCTTCAATGCCCTTGCTGATGGAAGGAGGTTTTCACTCAAAATCTCACGATACATGGCCCCATTCATTCTTTCCTTTACACGGATCAGTCGTCCTGCTCCCTTTGCAGAAAAACAGCCCCAAAGCATGATTTTTCCACCCCCATGCTTCACAGTAGGTATGGTGTTCTTTGGATGCAACTCAGCATTCTTTGTTCTCCAAACACGACGAGTTGAGTTTTTACCAAAACGTTCTATTTTGGTTTCATCTGACCATATGACATTCTCCCAATCCTCTTCTGGATCATCCAAATGCACTCTAGCAAACTTCAGACGGGCCTGGACATTTACTGGCTTAAGCAGGGGGACACGTCTGGCACTGCAGGATTTGAGTCCCTGGTGGCGTAGTGTGTTACTGATGGTAGGCTTTGTTACTTTGGTCCCAGCTCTCTGCAGGTCATTCACTAGGTCCCCCCGTGTGGTTCTGGGATTTTTGCTCACCGTTCTTGTGATCATTTTGACCCCACGGGGTGAGATCTTGCGTGGAGCCCCAGATCGAGGGAGATTATCAGTGGTCTTGTATGTCTTCCATTTCCTAATAATTGCTCCCACAGTTGATTTCTTCAAACCAAGCTGCTTACCTATTGCAGATTCAGTCTTCCCAGCCTGGTGCAGGTCTACAATTTTGTTTCTGGTGTCCTTTAACAGCTCTTTGGTCTTGGCCATAGTGGAGTTTGGAGTGTGACTGTTTGAGGTTGTGGACAGGTGTCTTTTATACTGATAACAAGTTCAAACAGGTGCAATTAATACAGGTAACGAGTGGAGGACAGAGGAGCCTCTTAAATAAGTTGTTACAGGTCTGTGAGAGCCAGAAATCTTGCTTGTTTGTAGATGACCAAATACTTATTTTCCACCATAATTTGCAAATAAATTCATTAAAAATCGCTACAATGTGATTTTCTGGCATTTTTTTCCTCATTTTGTCTGTCATAGTTGACGTGTACCTATGATGAAAATTACAGGCCTCTCTCATCTTTTTAAGTGGGAGAACTTGCACAATTGGTGGCTGACTAAATACTTTTTTCCCCCACTGTAGCTGTATGTACAGTAGCGATAGGATAAGATAGCACTTTACAGATCCCTAAAGTAGAGGTATATACAGTAGCGATAAGATAGCACTTTACAGATCCCTAAAGTAGAGGTATATACAGTAGCGATAAGATAGCACTTTACAGATCCCTAAAGTAGAGGTATATACAGTAGCGATAAGATAGCACTTTACAGATCCCTAAAGTAGCGGTATGTACAGTAGCGATAAGATAAGATAAGATAGCACTTTACAGATCCCTAAAGTAGCGGTATGTACAGTAGCGATAAGATAGCACTTTACAGATCCCTAAAGTAGCGGTATGTACAGTAGCGATAAGATAGCACTTTACAGATCCCTAAAGTAGCGGTATGTACAGTAGCGATAAGATAGCACTTTACAGATCCCTAAAGTAGCGGTATGTACAGTAGCGATAAGATAGCACTTTACAGATCCCTAAAGTAGCGGTATGTACAGTAGCGATAGGATAAGATAGCACTTTACAGATCCCTAAAGTAGAGGTATATACAGTAGCGATAAGATAGCACTTTACAGATCCCTAAAGTAGAGGTATGTAGAGAAGCCATGTCGTGTGTAGTGGTATACCCTAGGGCAGGGGTCGGCGGGGGGGGGTGTCGTTATTTTTTTTTTTAAAGGTACTCAGTCCGGCTTTCAACTTACTCTTGAAAGTTGTAATAGTAGAACGCACAAGGTGCCATTTCAAAATTGGGTAGGGCATCATCAGTATTCCTCTTGTCATGTCAGTCATTGCAGACCTTAGAGAGCCGTTTATAACTTGTCAGAAATGTCCAGATCAACTACCCATGTCAGCTAAAGTTTTTTAGCTAGGTTTTTTAGCCCATAGATTTTGTTGTAATGTTTGAGTCACTCAAATATAACAATACACGTTAGAAATGGCAAAATGTATAGAATTGTAAGAAAATGTGCTTTAAGACGGCAACATGTTATATGCAACCCACGACAGAATGTGTAGGATTGCAGGAAATAAGCTTTAAACCTGTGACAGTTCACTGGCCCATCGGTTCGGTCCCATACATGAATCATTACACCCCTAGTAAACATTGTACATTGAATGTTTGCTTTTGTTGGATGATAATGACCTGAAATGTGAGCGTATCCACAACCTGCTCCAGTATAGTGCAATCTTTAAAGTAAATAAAGTGTTTGGTTTTGCTGCTTTTTCGTTCTTCCATTCAGGCAATAGATGCCGATGCAGAGTCGCCCAATAACGTCATCGAGTATTCCATTATGCAAGCTGAACCTGACAACATCTTCGACATCAACGCGGAGACGGGAGAGATCAAGCTGAAGTCCTACATCAAGTCCATGGAGATAGTGCAGAACATCACCGAGCAGAAGGACTGCAGGTGGTCTCTGGTGGTCCAGGCCCGGGACAGAGGGTCTCCGTCCTTCAGCACTACCGCCGTGGTCAAGATCGACATCACTGAAGCGGTAGGTTTAATGTTTCCTGACCTTAACCGTAGAGTAATAACCCTAACCTAACTCTAATCCGAACTGCCTAATTTCCCAACCCTGACGCTAACTTTCTAACCCTAATGCTTACCCTTAACCTTAACCTAACCCTAATGCTTACCCTTAACCTTAACATAACCCTAATGCTTACCCTTAACCTTAACCTTAACCTAACCCTAATGCTCACTAACGCTGTAGTATCACTGTGGTAAGAATTTAAACCTAAGTTCCCTAACCTTAACTAACCCAAACCCTTACAATAGACTTCTAACTCAAACCTTTAGCATAGACTTCTAACCTTAAAGGGATAGTTTACCCAAATTACAAAATGGCACATTGGTTTCCTTACCCTGTAAGCAGTCTATGGACAAGGTATGACAGCAATCCATGCGTTGGCTTAGTTTCACATGATGAGTGAAAAATGCTAATATCGGTACCATGACTTGAATGGGATTTGTGCCACAAATGCTCAAACGTTAGCATTTGGAAACAGTGCCAGGGAAACTAAGCCAATGCATGGATTGCTGTCATACCTTGTCCATAGGCTGCTTACAGGGTAAGGAAACCAATGTGCCATTTTGTAATTTGGGTGAACTATTAATGCCAGCAGCATTAGCTCTGTCAAGCCTGTTAAGTGATATTTTACATCACTCAAACTCTCCTCCAATAAAAACATAAAGAAAGTGGTATTTCAATTGTTTATGTTTTGTTTGTTTTTATAATGTAAAAAAAAATCACATACTCATTAAGTGTATTTTCGTTTCTAAATTTGCATTAATTGATTACATTAATTTTAAAGCTTACTTTCCTATAAATTATTTAACTAAACCCTACATATTTGACATCATATTCGAGAAGAATAGAATAGTAGAATATTATCTCTGTTGTCTTCTGTGTCGTATTGTGCTTTTCAGATCAAAGCTCGAATAATTGCAAACTTCCTAAACCTCATCAAGCGCCCATCAAATGTTGTTGGACTTTTTTTGGCCATAGTCAGCTTCACCATCTTACTAACAATCTGTATATCCACTACCTTGTACTGTAGAACAGTGAAGAAAGCTCGCGTCAACCCCCAGGCCAGTTTCATCAGAGTTATCCGAAGGCCCAAATGATCATGAGACTATCCCGCTGGACTATACAGACTACGTTTTATATATCACCTTATTATGTCTGCAAGACATTACTTTATGATCCATTTTTAAAAACATTATCATTTTTATTTTACTGCTTTGTCTGTAAAAGAGTACTGGAGCACATTATAAAGGATAGGATTTTTCTATTGGATTCTTGTATTGGTATTTTATTGGGATCCCCAATAGCTGTTGCGAAGGCAGCAGCTACTCTTCCTGGGGTCCACATGAAACATGACGTAATACAGAACATTAATAGACAAGAACAGCTCAAGGACAGAACTACATACTGGAGCACATTATAAAGGAGAGTACTGGAGCACATTATAAAGGAGAGTACTGGAGCACATTATAAAGGAGAGTACTGGAGCACATTATAAAGGAGAGTACTGGAGCACATTATAAAGGAGAGTACTGGAGCACATTATAAAGGAGAGTACTGGAGCACATTATAAAGGAGAGTACTGGAGTACATTATAAAGGAGAGTACTGGAGCACATTATGAAGGAGAGTACTGGAATACATTATAAAGGAGAGTAGTGGAGTACATTATAAAGGAGAGTACTGGAGTACATTATAAAGGAGAGTACTGGAGCACATTATGAAGGAGAGTACTGGAATACATTATAAAGGAGAGTAGTGGAGTACATTATAAAGGAGAGTACTTGAGTACATTATAAAGGAGAGTACTGGAGCACATTATAAAGGAGAGTACTCGAGTACATTATAAAGGAACAGTAAATGAGTACACACAAAGTTTTTCGACAGGCCGTCATTGTAAATAATATTTTTTTCATAACTAACTTAGCTGTTTAAATAAAGGTTAAATAAATAAATAAACAAAGATATATCATACACAATATAATATTATACCAAAAAATAATAGTTATTTCATATCCATCTTTTATATTTTGATTGGGAGATGTTTTTCTACTCCTAGAAATGTATTTTTATGTACTTTTATGTATACTGTTTTGATTATGTTGTCAAATTCTAATTCTACCATTATAGTATGTAGTACTTATTTTATAGTAATCTAGAGCATATTTTAAACAGTTTGACTATACTGAAGTAACAAAGATTAAGTCATTTCATTTCAAACCAGTGTCTTGAGTTTGGGTTAATCCCTTTGTCAGAAGAACAGAGTAATCTCTATTTTTCATTTCATTTTTCATATCCATGTAAATAATACACTCAAACCAAAGACCCAGTAGCAATGAACGTAGTGCTTTAGGATCCTGTCACAGGAAGTTAATCCAAAACACAATCCTCATCAGAAACATGTCACTGCTCGTGAACAAAAAGAACAAACCGTTCTGATGCACCCACCGCACTGCCAGACATACTCCCGACAACTACCACCAGTGTGCATAGTCCCAAATTGCACAGCCTAAAGTAGACCACCATTTACTACCTGCAGTCATCATGCTGCGAATGTTATAGAGATGTTGTCTGTCTGGGGCTCCTCTGTCAGTGCTTGGCGCATGTCTGACCTCTGACCTCGCTGCTTGCCTGCATGCTTTGGACCAAAATGGTGAACGTTTAAAACGTTTGATGATCTAGTCCCGTGGATGGGCGTGATTAAAAGTATGATATTTTTTGCTCTTTTACAGACTCAACTCAAGGGGCCTATGGCAGCCTTTTTATTGCAAAGTAGGGACAACCCAATGAAGGCTCTAGGCATGGTCGCTGGTGTCGTTAGCATATTGGTAGGGGTCACTGTCTTGATATCCACGGCTATGTTCTTGCGCAACACAAAGTCCAACAGGATAATGCCGGCACGTCGCATCATCATCAGACGGAGACCACCAAAGGACCGCAAGCCGTGGACGTTTAACGTACCGTTCAGTGGAGGCGGTGGAAATGACCTGTTGAACAAGACCGTTGTAGACGACCCGGAAGCAGGGAGTGTCAGCATCAACCCCAACAAAAACGGCAGACCCCGGTGCTCCAGGTCAAAGCCCAAGCCTCTGCCCCCCAGAGCCCCCTGCCTGCCCCCTCCATCCTGCCCCCTTCCATCTTCCAACCCCAGGCCCAGTAAGAGGCCCCGGGCAGCAGTGCCCACCGTCTCTGGGGCCCTGGCTTCCAAGAGCACCAGCAGAGACAGCAACATCAGCTCTGAGACTACTAGAATCCCTGTCAGCTCAGCCCTGGTCTCTGAACTCAAAATGAGGCTGCAGCAGAAAATCATCGAGAGTAACTCAAGCTATTATTGAACCTGATAGTTGTGGTGTGCTGGCGCTCTAACCAATCTTTCAATAATTGTCTGGACCACTGAAGGTGCTCAGTCTTAGGATTGTAAAACTGCAATTGTAAAGGAAGGTTGAGGACAGCAGGTTAATTTCCTTCAAAACTGTATTTGTTTCTAAGCAAGTCCTTTGTCAAAGCAATGTTGCAACACAGTGTCCTATTATTGAACCTATTGAATCTAACCAGCTCTACACGTTTTCTTAAAGATGTTAACATAATGTTGGATCCATGGGCCTATGGGCCCTGGTCAAGAATAGTGGACTATATAGGGAATAGGATGCCATTTGAGACACAGACTCTGTCATCCAGCTTTAGAAATAACTAGAGACATTTCTGCACTGCCATCTTGAGAAATGTAATGGGATCCTTGTTAGATAAGTCTCTGCATTGCTGCCATCTTGAGGGAAACAACGTGTTAACAAGAGTGACTGAGGGGGAAATACTGGACCATGTCTGAGGAAAAGATTACTGCATATTTCTGTGTTTACAGAACTGTACATATGTTCCTGAAAAGTTATGTTTTATTTGCTTAAGACCATGCAATGTTGTCAAGAATAGTGCTGAAATATAGGATTAGGATTGTTGCCAGACAAATGTAGCCTACTAGGGATGGGCACAGTTATTCAAAAGTCAGAACGGCAGTTGGTATTCAATTAGTCTACTTGGGAGACTATTTATTTTTTAGATAAAAAAATAGGCCTCTTTTTATTCATACAATGATCTACATACGCTAAAAAGGATAGCCATTACATTCGACATTTGTAATTTCTTTTGTAATTTTCTCCCTTTTTCTCCCCAATTCCGTGTTTACGATCTTGTCTCATCGCTGCAACTCCCCAAGGGCTCCGGAGAGGCGAAGGTCGAGTCGTGCGTCCTCCGAAACATGACCAGCCAAACCGCGCTTCTTAACTACATTCGACATTTTAATAAAACAACAGTTTAATGACAGTTTGTATGAGTGTGCTCCATTAAAAAAAGACGCACCGATAGCCTAGGCCGTACACACGTTCCACAGTGTAGCTTGTTGTTATTGTCGGTCAATCAGAGCGGCGCTACAGTCAGAGCCTAATCAATGCAAAATGGAATTTAAATTACCGAATTAATTTGGCTAAATGAGGAGTAAGCTACAATGATCAACCAACAGGTAGGCTGTTGTTTCATATGAATGGGGTTGTTGTCGTCAAGGACGCCTCAAAATAGCCTCAATCAGCCTTGCTACTTTAGCTAGCCAGCTGGCTAACTTAGTTGGCTACTGTAGCTAGCTAACTTAGTTGGCTACTGTAGCTAGCCAGCTGGCTAACTTCTTTACAACGATTTGATTCAGTAAAGACGGGCACTACCAGATGACATGATAGGAAACCTATGGCAGCAACACGTTTGTGTAACTAGTGCCACACACCGGCCTCTACTCCTCTCTGCTCGTGTCCCTTCCCCACCGTTCTGCTGAAACAAGCAAGTCTCCATTGAAGTTTCCAAAACAACTGTTTTCTTTACAACACATATATTTCTACTATCCGGATATCTGAAAAAATACAATGATATTATTCTAATAGTGAAACAATTTCAAATGCCCATCCCCTAAAATGTACCCACTTTTAACTGTGCATCAGATCGAAGCAGCTATATAAGACCGCTATAAAATAAGATATATTCTTGACAGGATAAATGCCATTGCTTAAAACATGAAGTGCTCATGGACCTGTGTAGTGACATTCTAATGGTGTTTGTCATATTTTGAAGTAGGGAAGTAGATGTACTAGGATTATGATGTGCCACTGCCTGCTTTCAAAACAACAAAAGCTCTTGCTTGTTTGAAATCAGTTACTTTTTTTTCTTTCTCTGTTTTCTTGTTTTGCTTAAATGCTTTTATATTTCAAAAGGGTCTGCTTTTAATTTTGGGGGATTGGTGTTGGATTACTCACTTAAATGAAGGGATCGCTTTGTTGTTTCAGTAAATATCAAACTGTATAAATGGAGATGTTGTAAAAATAAAATAAAAAAATAAAGTATTAGCTATACATTTATTTACTGACACGTGAGTCACTAATAATCACTGTTTTTCAAAATTGTCCATAAACCTGGTTGGAATTTTGAAACATTCATTTCCACGCTGTGCGAACTACATGGAAATTCATGGGATACATAACGATACAATATATTCTGTATGTATATATTATTATAATAATGTATGTATGCTGTGTAACACTTGCCTGTCCCTTGAAGTGAAATCTTTATTGTCTTTATTTTATCATTTTGAATAAATATAGGAAAATAATTGTTGTGTTTTTGTTGTGATTTTGTTAGTTCATAACCAGCTAGATATACAATACGTTTTAGATAACAATAAACTAAAACTAGAATACAGAAATAATTTTGTGATCTGCAATAAATTACTAATAAAGTAAATAAAATAAAATAAATACATTTTTATGTGTAGATAGGAACCAGTGGAGGCTGCTGAGGGGAGGACGTCTCATAACAATGGCTGGAACGGAGCAAATGGAATGGCATCAAACCATGTTTGATTTAGTTGATACCATTCCACTGATTCCGCTCCAGCCATTACCACGAGCCCATCCTCCCCAATTATGGTGGCACCAGCCTCCTGTGATAGGTACGGTGCTGTATGTCATTATTCAGTTGAAGCGCGCAAAGCCTGGGATTCAATCAAAGGTGTGTTGTCAACCAGTGCATTGCACTTGACTTTTAAAGGTAATTTACACTATAGCCGACATCCAAGCTGAAATATTTACTACACAAACATACATAAGACAAAAAACAGGAGAATGACAAAAACTGAACGACTAAAAAGCACCATAAGGAAATGCAAAGCAAAAAATATGCGTTTTTAAGATCTTTTAAATATGTCCACAGTTTCATCCCACCTCGGGTTCTCTGGCAGGCTATTCCAGAGGCAGGGGGCATAATAACTAAAGGCTGCCTCTCCATGCGTCTTGGTTCTAGGATTTGGGATGGTTAGAAGGCCAGTCAGTGTCAGAGGACCTGAGGGACCTACTGGGTAAATAACTTAAAAACATATTACATTTACGTCATTTAGCAGACGCTCTTATCCAGAGCGACTTACAATCTGACATGTATCGGGGTCACAATCATGGATTGATTTAAAAACCAATAGAATAATCTTAAAATGTATTCTAAAACTCACAGGCAGCCATTGCAGAGACCTTAAAACTGGTGTAATGTGTGCTCTCCGTCTGAGGAGACCATTACAGTAGTCAAGCCTGCTTGTAATAAAAGCATGGATGAGTCTCTCTGTATCAGCCTGAGAGAGAAACGGCTGCACCTTGGCAATATTCCTCAGGTGGTAAAAAGCTATTTTGGTCACATTCCTAATGTGTGATTTGAAATTTAGTTCAGAATCTAAAATAACACCTACGTTTTTTTAACCTGGTGTTTACCTAACGTGTGGCCAGATTCTCTCTCTGTGCTTTGGCTCCAACAATAAATACCTCGGGCTTGTCTTGATTTAGCTGGAGGAAGCCATCCAAGTCATCTAATACAGTCTAATAATTTATCCGTGGAGCTAAAATCCTCTGGTGACACAGAATTGTAAAGTTGTGTATCGTCTACCATTTTGTTTCTGAGGTCTTGGCTGATTTCTTGCGATTTTCCCATGATGTCAAGCAAAGAGGCACTGAGTTTGAAGGGAGCTCTTGAAATACATCCACAGGTACACCTCCAATTGACTCAAATTATGTCAGTTAGCCTATCAGAAGCTTCTAAAGCCATCACATCATTTTCTGGAATTTTCCAAGCTGTTTAAAGGCACAGTCAACTTAGTGTATGTAAACTTCTGACCCATTGGAATTGTGATACAGTGAATTATAAGTGAAATAATCTGTCTGTAAACAATTGTTGGAAAAATCACTTGTGTCATGCACAAAGTAGATGTCCTAACCGACTTGCCAAAACTATAGTTCGTTAAAAAGAAATTTGTGGAGTGGTTGAAAAACAAGTTTTAATGACTCCAACCGAAGTGTATGGAAACATCCGACTTCAACTGTATATAAACTGAACAGACCCAAAATCGAACATTGTGGAATGCCACATGTGATATGTATTTTCTCTTTGTTATGTTCACCAAAGGTGACAAAAAACTTTTGACCGGTTAAATAGGTCCTAAACCATTTTATAACTGGACTGGAGAGGCCAACCCACCTCTCCATTCTGTCCAGAAGTACATCATGGTCAACAGTGTTGAATACAGCACTTAAATCCAATGGTACAAGGACAGAGAGCTGTTTGGCATCTGTGTTGGCTCTAAGATAATTTACCACTTTAACTAAGGCTGTCTCTGTGGGCACAAAAAAACAGATTGAAATTTTTCACAAATACAGTTGGCACTTAAACAATTATTTAGCTGTTTGAAAACCAATTTCTCCAGAATTTTGCGTAAGAATGGAAGGTTGGAGATTGTCAGAAAATTGCTAAGAGCTGAAGAATCTAGATTCGTTTTCTTCAGAAGGGGTTTCACCATAGCAGGGAGAGAACAGGGAGTGATTAACAATAGCTTGCACTTCTTCAGATATGCAATTAAAAACAGTTTTGAAGAAGGTGGTGGGGATAGGATCGAGAAGGCAGGTAAAAGGCTTAAGTTGTGATGTCACTTTCCTGAGCATGTCTGTGTCAACCAGGGAAAATAAATCCATACTGCCTTTGCGTGGTAGGCTTGCATCAACGCCCTATACTGCATTCAACTGACCTGCACCGTCTTCCTAATCTTCTTTCTTGACCCTCTAGTCTCTTTTCACACATTCGAGGGTAATGCTCACTTAGACATAAGAGGCTTTTGTCTTTTGGCGGCTGAGAATGTTGATAGCAAAGTTCAGTAGTCAAACCAACCACAATCAGTAGGCTAGGGATGAGTCATAAATAGGGTGGAAAAATTCCTGACTTCCTGATTATGCTCTTTCGATTCCGGGAATCTTTCACCTGGGATCTCTGGAAAACCTGAACATTTTGGGAAAGTTACCAGAATTTTAAATGTAACAAAGTGAAAGACGTAAACTTATGATGATACAAATCACAGAAGTAGAATATCTTTGACTCCACAATAGATGTGCTTTTATTCAAGACTATACATGATTTGATCACATTGGCATGTGAAAGACAGATATTTTAGGCCATTGTTGAAAACACAAATACATTCAAGTACATTAAGGACTAGACTATTTACCCCATAATGTGACAGACACACACACACACATATATATATATATATATATAAATATATATATATATCAGAAATGATAATCTAATGCAGCTTGCAGTAAACTCAGAGAATATATTCTATGTGAGACATGGTTAAGATCTAGTGAAACCCAAATGGCACCCTATTCCATGTGTAGTGCACTACTTTTGACCAGTAGTGTACACTACACAGATAATAGGGGGCCATTTGGGACAGACACACATGGTTAAGATCTAGAGAGATACAAGATACAGATTATTCAGATAGAAAAAAACAACACTATAATCTCTTTACCAGTGTATGAATAAATGCACACCAAGCAATGCTTACATAACACATCCTTTTGAGTGATTGTGCTAAAATCAAAGTGTTAATCTGTGAAAATTCACTCCGTTCCCCCTTGCCCTAACCCTTGGATGTTTACAGATCTGTAAGGTGTCAGTTATCAATATAAAGGAAATTCCACAACTAAACCTCTTATACCTATCCAGAAAAGGGTTACAAAATTCCCAGGTTTTCTGGGAATTTCATGCTTATTCCCTCTTGATTCCATGAATCTCGAACCAGGATTTCCTGATTCCATTAATCTCCAACCAGGATTTGGGAACTTTACCAGAATTTTACAACCCTAATCCAGACCCTTCAGATTTGTAAAAGTCAAAAATGTAAGGCCAATGGGATTTGGGTAGGGAGCAATTAGGATGGTGTTGTCTCAAGTGTCCATCTTCACCCCCAACTTTAATCCCAAACATCTTCACCCCCAACTCTAATCCCAAACATCTTCACCCCCAACTCTAATCCCAAACATCTTCAACCCCAACTCTAATCCCAAACATCTTCACCCCCAACTCTAATCCCAAACATCTTCACCCCAACTCTAATCCCAAACATCTTCACCCCCAAATCTAATCCCAAACATCTTCACCCCCAACTCTAATCCTCACCATCCCACCCCTTATAAAAAAGTGAGTCAAAAACAGGAAAAGAGTAGCAAAGAAGCCTCATTCATTACGTAGGTAGTAGTGCAAAGGCTATATACAGTGTGTATTACTGTAGATTTAACTGAACCTCTCCTAATGAATGAGTTTCAACGAACCGTGAGGAAATGCAGTTCATTACATTCTGAAGACAAGAAAATATTTGCAACTATATTGCATGTACAGAATTAACATTATGGTTTTTTTTTTTGGGCCAGATAAGTTTGTATTCCATTTTTTTCTTTTAAAACAGAGAACAATCAAGCTAAATAGATACAGTATATAAACTCATTTAACAAATAAACCTTGCTACCGACATAGAAGGAAGGCATTTCACTCTTAGCATGACAACTTTAAGCTTTACAGATGCATTTCCTGAAGCTTCACTTCACATAAGACTGCCCCCCATTATTACAGATAACTGTTCCTCTAGACGTCTTGTACACGTTTTAATCGTTAAACCTACATCTAATATAGCTTTGCTCCAGTGGTTGTCTCTGGTAGATCTTGTGCTTTTCCCCTGTGGTTGTTTTTTTCCTCTGAGGACTTAGTCCTCTTCTTCATCACCTCATCAGAGTCGCCACAGAGTCCTTCATCGCTGGCGGCCTGGAGGCTGTCGAAGGTCCCCTGTCTCTCCCCATTCGTCCTCAGGGTCTTCTCCTGCCGCCTCCTCCTCTTACACTGCTCCGTACAGCGGTCCAGGCAGCTGAACGTACATCTGGTGTCGGTGGTGCAGGCGTACATGCCCACGGGCACCGCCAGCCCCATGGCGCACACGATCACCATAATATGGATGAGCTTCGCTCGTTGTTCCAGCTGGCTGATGTCACTTCCTGTTACGAACACGATGCACTGGCCGGCGCGGGGCATCTGGTTCTTCAGCGTCACACACACTTCGTATTTAGTAACCGGTATGAGGTCGTTGACCGAATAGGTGTTGATGCCCGGCCCGATGTATGTCAACTCCCTTTTGTCAGAGTGGTATTTCCCCAAGTGGATGGTGAACCAGGTTTCTGACGGGTTGTCTGTCGCAGCGTACCACTCCAGAGTGATGCCGTAGACCGTCTGCTTGGAGATGCGGATGTCAATGTATACGTTCTCGTCGGCTGAGGCCAGGGGGAACGGGGGAGGAGACATGGCTGAACCGCCGGAGGATGAGGCATTGAAAGACTTGATGTTGACCAGGAAACTGGCGGAGGAGTTGCCTATGAAGTTGTTGGCGTAGCAGGTGTAGACACCTCGGTCCGCCATGTGAAGGGATGGGATGACCAGCTGAGATCTGATGGTCTCATCATCCACACGGGTCTCTGAGACTGAAGAGAAAGGAGAATTATGATACAACTTAATCGACAAGGGTGAATACAAATTAGCATATTGTAAACGTATAATATTCAGTACTGTATTTGTAATATGTTGCATTAGGCATTATTGTTAAGTTTTCCTACAAGAAAGGCTGTGTCATACATTGTTTAAAGCAATCTATAAACACCAATAGCCTACCAAACACTGTTTCAATCTATAAACACCAATAGCCTACCAAACACTATTTCAATCTATAAACACCAATAGCCTACCAAACACTGTTTCAATCTATAAACACCAATAGCCTACCAAACACTGTTTCAATCTATAAACACCAATAGCCTACCAAACACTGTTTCAATCTATAAACACCAATAGCCTACCAAACACTGTTTCAATCTATAAACACCAATAGCCTACCAAACACTGTTTCAATCTATAAACACCAATAGCCTACCAAACACTGTTTCAATCTATAAACACCAATAGCCTACCAAACACTGTTTCAATCTATAAACACCAATAGCCTACCAAACACTGTTTCAATCTATAAACACCAATAGCCTACCAAACACTGTTTCAATCTATAAACACCAATAGCCTACCAAACACTGTTTCAATCTATAAACACCAATAGCCTACCAAACACTGTTTCAATCTATAAACACCAATAGCCTACCAAACACTGTTTCAATCTATAAACACCAATAGCCTACCAAACACTGTTTCAATCTATAAACACCAATAGCCTACCAAACACTGTTTCAATCTATAAACACCAATAGCCTACCAAACACTGTTTCAATCTATAAACACCAATAGCCTACCAGATTCATATATATGAAATACACATGCTTTAGCCTACTTGTCTTAAATCCTGTCATCAAAGTGGTGTAGCTTACAATAAACTATGAGTGACTGACCTATGATATCAGTCACTGGTAAATAAAGTCACAGCAATCTAATGGATGATAGCCTAGAAGTTGCAATTAAATAAAACCTTACCAGTAAATCCCCTTATAATCTTTAGGCTGTATGACCAGTGGATGGCGGGGTCAGGCCTGGCTTTGACTAAGCACTGGAGGGTTACATTGTCCCCCAGCGACACCGTCATGTTGGTTTCTGAGGCTGAGGCCTCGGGTTTCATACATGTTTTCAAACCGACCTCGAGGAAGAACTTCCCCGCCCTGGAACTGGGGCCGGTGCACGTCAGGTACGAGTTCATCAGAATTAGAGGTGGACTAACGGTTTTGATAAACTCGACGAAACCTTTGAGGCGGCAGTCACACAGCCAAGGGTTGTCGTGCAGCGCTAAAACGACGTTGGCCTCTCCACTGCTGGCCTCTTTACCTCCGTTTCTCTCTTGCGTGTTGAGGAGAGGCCAGTTGAGGAAGACATCCCTGGATATGACAGTAAGCTGATTGAAGGATAAATCTAAATAGGTCAGGCCTGGTAGTTGTCTCAGGGCGGATTCCGGCAGCACGTCTAGTCGGTTATGTTTCAGGTCCAAAATCTTCAGGTTCGGCGTATCCTGGAACGCTGTCCATGGGACTGAACGCAGCTTGTTTCCCTGTAGCCGCAGTTCTGTTAGATTCGTCAGCCCCTCCAGACTCTTGATGTTCATCAGGGTGATGTCGTTGAAATTCAACCACAGAGACGCCAAGGCGTTCACGTTAGCGAAGGAGCGGCGAGGTAATTCGGTCAGGTGGGAATTCTCTATTCGAATTTTACTGAAATCGTTTGGAACGTTGTCTGGGATTCGTCCCATGGCGGTTTCCATACAAAGTAAGGATCTAAAATAAAACAAAAACATTTTGGGTTATGTAAGTACGGGTATCGTTATAATTTCATGTTAAAATAAAACAACATAGGTTATTTATATTATATTATAGTAAATTATCTCTCCACATTGTCCATTGTTAAAACCAGTTATGAAAAAACACCATTGAGTTTAGCAATAGGCTAAATAGGTCAACTGCATAACCTTCTGACAAGGTAAAGAAACTCGGTACAAAACTAGTTAGCCTACAAAATAATTGACAACAAACTATTTACCTTCCCAAGTTGTCATTTGTGCAAGAACAGCCGGGTAAACAAGATGTTGATCCAGGAGTAACTCGATAGAATAGCAAAACTATAGCCAATACTGTATACAAGGTGGCCATATTCCTTTGTACAGAAACGCATTTGAGCAGGGCATCTCCACAGGGACGGACGGTAGAGGTAAACCTATTACTTTAATCTTCCTTGAAGCAATTTCTTAAGACACCAAATGACATGTTAAACACACCGGAAGTTTGTATTTTTAGCAATGAGGCAAATTGACTGTGCTGCTACTGAATGTATGTTCCCTAATCCCTATGAATGAATGAATGGGAAGGCTTTCAGGAATAATGTGATTTCTACGAAATATACCTAGGCTACTTGATATTGAATATGTACTGACAGTGACCTGACGAAAAAAAAGTATAAATAGATTATCAGGAAGCATAATACGCAATCTATAGATTAGGGGTACTACAAACTATTGAGAAAATGGCATTATATACCCAACACCTATTATTTGTATACTGCATGAAACAGGATTGTTAATTAATTGAGGAACGTTGGAAGAGGTCTTCAGACATAGAGTACATAGTCTGCAGATGATTGTGTACAAAGTAAAAGACCACAGTGACCATGACAAGGAAACAAGTTGTACACCAAACAAAACAAATCACGTGGCACTATCCATGGTGCTGATCTCAACCAATGATTTATATATACACTAGAAGATTGACAGGTGGAGCTGTTTTGAAGCCACCGAGTTTAAACAGACGGATTTTGATGTGGATTTTTTTTATTATGCTAATAATTTTTTCAGCGCTAGCCTGGACATTGTCTCTAGGGGGTTAAAGTAAAAAAATTGTTTAGAGAGTACTGATATCACTCTCCCCACTACAACAAAAAAATACTTAAATACATGTAATCTTGTCCTTGAAATAATTCGTTGAAATACTGAAGAATTCTATTCATTCCTATGGAGGGCTGAGCCTTCTGAAGAGTGCCAATATGGCCGACCGGTGGCTTCAAAGCCTCTCATTGGCCAATACCAGAGTATGTGAGCGGAGCAGAGCTTGAACGGAGCGAGGAGGGAGCGTTGCCCAATTTGATTGGAGCGTGGAGCGAATTTCCCAAAGGCTGAAGCGTCGGCATTTTCGCCCGCTCCAATTTCGCTCCCGTAGCGTTCACTTCAGGAGCTCAGGGCGCGCCCGGCCCGGCCCGGCCCAGCATGCATTTGTAGTCTACTTGCTTTAGCTACTCTCATGGAGTTCGCTAAATATTTTCATAAAGAAACTGATAAAACACACAGGTGAAAAAGATGAGGAGGACCAAGAGCAAGAGAGGGAGTGAGGTGATGTAATGTCCACAACTAAATAATCATTGTGATGTAGTGATGTAGAGAGGGAGTGCTGTGGAATCTGAAAATACACGTATCCTGAAAGCATGATGGGGTACTTACTGCGTGCACATGCTAACAGAAAGGAAGGGGTGGGTAGCTAGCTAAGTGTGTCATGGTAGCAGTATTTATAACCAAAAGTCGGATCTCTTAAAAGTTTAGTTCATTTTCGTTCTATTATCTATACAGTAGGCCATCATTGATTTTGGCCCAATAGGCTTGGCATATTACATCTCTCAAGGAGCTTTCCATTTTGATAGGGTTATTTTATCTAAAATCCTGCCCAGCCTGGCAAGAGTGTCCCGAAGGGTGTTTAGCATCCCCAGGCTGCTGGCCTGAACCTGAGGCCACAGACTCTGGCTAAACTCATGTTTCTAAAAATGAATTCAAAGGCACTGTAGACTGAGCCTAATAAGGCATTTTTCGTTTAATTTGTATTTAATTCTAAGTAAGTCACAGCCTATATCTGCAAATTATAGACTATAATGATTTAATATACCTACATGTTGTTTAAATGCTGAGCGCTTAATGTCCCTGCCAGCCTTGTGTGTCGCTCTCGCAAATGCTTCACAATTTATTTATTTGTAGGCTATAGCCTTGAAATAATTGAAATTATACAGCCTAAATTAATCATGTCTGGCTCCTGACCCATTTAGAGTGTTTATATGCTGTTTAATATGACATGTAGCCTGTTTAATGATGAGCTCTAATTACAGTCACCTTTTCCTGTTGTTTATTAAAATACTTTCTATTCAAATCCATATGGTTTGGTTTCAATACTTCAAAACCATATGGTAGGTCCAATTAGTCAGAAAAAATAGATGGGGTGTTGGTTAAATTGTGATTTTAATGAATGGAGTGAATTTGTAGTGGTAGTTTTAATTTGGAGCAGCAGTTTCTTTTTCTTTGAGCGAGGAGCGTTTTTTTTTTTGCGGAGCGGTTGAAAAGGAGGTGGAGCACCGCATACTGTGGCCAATACATAGCATCAGCAATCCAGGCTTTATATACATCGTTGATTGCAATGTATAGCTGTTCGTCAGCCCTTCAAATGTATATAATATCGTATGTAATAAGCTTAGACTTAGCTTAAACATATGCTATTGCCGAGCATGCTAGTGCTATGCCATGCTGTGGTTTGCCATCATAATGCTTAAATCTGCCTGTTGTCACCTCTTGATAATTGACTATTGACCCCAGATGGATATCATCACATTAGGATGTTCTTTATCTTTGAAACAGAACCTATCCTCTGATTCGCTTGAAAAATAATGTTGTGTCTTGGGAGGAAAGTGCTGTTACAGAGCAGGTAAGGATTTAAGAGGACACAAACATTTATATCAAAATATTTATTTTGTCATACATTTAGACATACACACACATCAGATCGTAGATACATATTACAAAATATGTAGTATGTTAGCTTTGATTGGACAGTAAACCTGGCACATTAACATACAGTGAGGGAAAAAAGTATTTGATCCCCTGCTGATTTTGTACGTTTGCCCACTGACAAAGAAATGATCAGTCTATAATTTTAATGGTAGGTTTACTTGAACAGTGAGAGACAGAATAACAACAAAAAAATCCAGAAAAACGCATGTCAAAAATGTTATGAAGTGATTTGCATTTTAATGAGGGAAATAAGTATTTGACCCCTCTGCAAAACATGACTTAGTACTTGGTGGCAAAACCCTTGTTGGCAATCACAGAGGTCAGACGTTTCTTGTAGTTGGCCACCAGGTTTGCACACATCTCAGGAGGGATTTTGTCCCACTCCTCTTTGCAGATCTTCTCCTAGTCATTAAGGTTTCGAGGCTGACGTTTGGCAACTCGAACCTTCAGCTTCCTCCACAGATTTTCTATGGGATTAAGGTCTGGAGACTGGCTAGGCCACTCCAGGACCTTAATGTGCTTCTTCTTGAGCCACTCCTTTGTTGCCTTGGCCGTGTGTTTTGGGTCATTGTCATGCTGGAATACCCATCCACGACCCATTTTCAATGCCCTGGCTGAGGGAAGGAGGTTCTCACCCAAGATTTGACGGTACATGGCCCCGTCCATCGTCCCTTTGATGCGGTGAAGTTGTCCTGTCCCCTTAGCAGAAAAACACCCCCAAAGCATAATGTTTCCACCTCCATGTTTGACGGTGGGGATGGTGTTCTTGGGGTCATAGGCAGCATTCCTCCTCCTCCAAACACGGCGAGTTGAGTTGATGCCAAAGAGCTCCATTTTGGTCTCATCTGACCACAACACTTTCATCCAGTTCTCCTCTGAATCATTCAGATGTTCATTGGCAAACTTCAGACGGCCCTGTATATGTGCTTTCTTGAGCAGGGGGACCTTGCGGGCGCTGCAGGATTTCAGTCCTTCACGGCGTAGTGTGTTACCAATTGTTTTCTTAGTGACTATGATCCCAGCTGCCTTGAGATCATTGACAAGATCCTCCCGTGTAGTTCTGGGCTGATTCCTCACCGTTCTCATGATCATTGCAACTCCACAAGGTGAAATATTGCATGGAGCCCCAGGCCGAGGGAGATTGACAGGTCTTTTGTGTTTCTTCCATTTGGGAATAATCACACCAACTGTTGTCACCTTCTCACCAAGCTGCCTGGTGATGGTCTTGTAGCCCATTCCAGCCTTGTGTAGGTCTACAATCTTGTCCCTGACATCCTTGGAGAGCTCTTTGGTCTTGGCCATGGTGGAGAGTTTGGAATCTGATTGATTGATTGCTTCTGTGGACAGGTGTATTTTATACAGGTAACAAACTGAGATTTGGAGCACTCCCTTTATGAGTGTGCTCCTAATCTCAGCTCGTTACCTGTATAAAAGACACCTGGGAGCCATACATCTTTCTGATTGAGAGGGGGTCAAATACTTATTTCCCTCAATAAAATGCAAATCAATTTATAACATTTTTGACATGCGTTTTTCTGGATTTATTTGTTGTTATTCTGTCTCTCACTGTTCAAATAAACCTACCATTAAAATTATAGACTGATCATTTCTTTGTCAGTGGGCAAACGTACAAAATCAGCAGGGGATCAAATACTTTCCCCCCCCTCACTGTATATGGTAAATACACAGTAGTATAAAACATCACTACAGATATTGAGTTCTGCTTCAACAATACTTTACAAATACATTATTTTGTCAAATAACAACTGTGCCAGAATTCTGAGGTCAGATTTATTTCAGAATAACCCTGTCATTACTCTTTCTATTTGCAAACCTTTATTAAGAAGATGGGTTTCCTGAATTCTAGTAGAATGGGCCATTTAGGGTTTCTTGTTCCATTCTGATTCTGGGAATCTTCCACACAGAATTTCTGGAAAACCTGGGAATTTTGAAAAAGTTAAATAACCCCCTTAAAGGTGCATGACAAATATAAAATGTTTCTTTGCAGATCAGAACTAATTTATGTGTACAATGAAATCAACATTTTCTTTTTTCTTTATTTTTGTACAGTTCACCAGGTCAAGGGTCAAGGGTGGCCTGTATTCCCACAAGGCTGTACATTTATTTCTCCTATTTATCTAAACTCACATATTTCACCACACATGTTTTATCCAAAGGCAAAAGTGTCCATGCAACTGTCCTTCTAGTTCTGTCCAGTCTCTGAGCAGTTTCACTCACGCTGCTGTCAACTACTGGCTGAAATTCTACAAAACCTTTATAACGCATCTTTAAGTTGTGCTTGGAAAGGACAGACTTTCTCTGCCCTATAAAGGTTGAGGCCATCATTTGGTATCAACAAAAGTACTCGTTAGGCGGTCCCTCAGTCCTACAAGTGGCCTCAGAGCCCACACTGGACCTAGCAGAGAGCAGTCTGTTGGACTCATCTGGCTGTCGCCTGGCAAGGTACTCCCCCTCCATCCCGTTAGGCTTCTGTCCTGGGGAGAGGGTCTCGAATGTCACATATGATTCTTGGATATCTTTGGATTTCCTCTCCAGTAGCTTTTTACAGCGCTTCTTGAGCGCCCCGCAGCAGACGATCAACGTCAGGGGGACAGCGATCACGCAGGCCACGGTGATCACCACCACGTTAATGAGCTTCTGGGTGCCGCTAGCGCTGGCCGCCTCGTCCGTTGAGAAGATTACGCACTGCTCCTTTTTTGGGATCAGGCCTTTGACGCAGACGCAGGCGATGTACTTTGTCCTTGGCACAAGGCCCTCGATGGTGATCCGGTTCTTTCCCGCACCGACGTTGATCCTCCGCATGTCCCTCTCGCCAAACACGGCGTACAGGACGCTGAACTCTGTAGTGTTCTTGGCCGCCGTGGCCCGCCAGTTCAGGGAGACGGTGTGGTCGGTGTCCCCGATTACCTTCACCGATCGCACCACCCGTTTCTCCGGCGGCGCCAGCGCCTGTAAAGAAGAGACATTGGCTGCCAGGTTGCTAAGGATCTCCTTCTCCACTTCCTGCATCGCTGTCTCCGTGATGGGAGGACTGGGCGTCTGTCCGTCAGCCACGCTGCGCGAAATACTGTAGCTCTCGATATTATGCTTTCCTGTGAAACCGCCCGGTCCTAGTGGTTCGATGATGGGCGTGGCCGCCGTGGTGGTTGGTGGAGGTATGTATTTTGTAACGAGTTTATCCTGGTAGGCAGCTTTCCCAAACCCACCGGTTTTCCGTCCCCTTTGGTTTCTAGTCTTGGAGCTGCCACCTTGTTCATCATTTTTAAAGGAGTCTGTGATAACCAGGGAGATGATGGCATCTGCAGTCCCCACAAAGTTCGTCGCTTTGCAGATGTATTTCCCAGAGTCCCTGTAAGAGACAGCACGCACACTCAGGAGGGACCAAATGATTCCCTCCTTTGAAACTTCTTCCTGAACTATCAAAGAAATACGAAGAAAATGTGATTAGTGAAGAGAAAACAGTCCATCCATCTGTAATCTAGGCTATTTCAGCTTCTGACTGTACAAAAATAGATTTCCTGGTCCCTGGTCCCAGATTTCCAGATGCCCTGGTCCCAGATCTTCTTGTGCTGTCTTGCGAACTACGCCAAACAGTGACCATAAGAGTTTCCAAGACAGCACAAATAGATCTGGGACCAGGCTAAGACCTGCCATAACTGGAGCAGGTTTAGAGCACAACTGAAATGTCAACTTTTTTGTGTTGTCCTTCATCCATTTTTTACGTACACTACCAGTCAGAAGTTTGGACACACCTACTCATTCAAGGTTTTTTTGCTTTTTTAAACTATTTTTTTTACATTGTAGAATAATAATGAAGACATCAAAACTATGAAATAACACATATGGAATCATTTAGTAACCAAAAAAGTGTTAAAGAAATCAAAATATATTTTATATTTGAGATTCTTCAAAGTAGCCACCCTTTGGCTTGATGACAGCTTTCCACACTCTTGGCATTCTCTCAACCAGCTTCATGAGGTTGTCACCTGGAATGCATTTCAATTAACAGGTGTGCCTTCTTAAAAGTGAATATGTGGAATCTCTTTCCTTCTTAATGCGTTTGAGACAATCAGTTGTGACAAGGTAGGGGGGTGTACAGAAAAAAGTCCATATTTTGGCAAGAACAGCTCAAATAAGCAAAGAGAAACGACAGTCCATCATTACTTTAAGACATGAAGGTCAGTCAATACGGAACATTTCAAGAACTTTGAAAGTTTCTTCAAGTGCAGACACAAAAACCATCAAGAGCTATGATGAAACTGGCTCTCATGAGGACCGCCACAGGAATGGAGGACCCAGAGTTCTCTCTGCTGCAGAGGATAAGTTCATTAGAGTTACCAGCCTCAGAAATTGCAGCCCAAATAAATGACAGAGTTCAAGACACAGACACATCTCAAAATCAACTGTTCAGAGGGGACTGTGTGAATCAGGCCTTCATGGTCGAATTGCTGCAAAGAAACCACTACTAAAGGACACCAATAAGAAGAAGATACCTGCTTGGGCCAAGAAACACGAGCAATGGACATTAGACTGGTGGAAATGTGTCCTTTGGTCTGTAGTCCAAATTAGAGATTTTTGGTTCCAACCGCTGTGTCTTTGTGAGACGCGGTGTGGGTGAATGGATGATCTCTGCATGTGTATCATGTGTATTTCCCACCGTAAAGCATGGAGGAGGAGGTGTTATGGTGTGGGGTTGCTTTGCTGGTGACACGGTCTGTGATTTATTTTAGAATTCAAGGCACACTTAACCAGCATGACTACCACAGCATTCTGCAGTGATACGCCATCCCATCTGGTTTGGGCTTAGTGGGACTATCATTTGTTTTTTAACAGGACAACGACCCAACACACCTCCAGGCTGTGTAAGGTCTATTTTACGAAGAGGGAGAGTGATGGAGTGCTGCATCAGATGACCTGGCCTCCACAATCCCCCAACCTCAACCTAATTGAGATGGTGTGGGATGAATCGGACGGCAGAGTGAAGGAAAAGCAGCCAACAAGTGCTCAGCATATGTGGAAACGCCTTCAAGACGGTTGGAAAAGCATTCCTGGTGAAGCTGGTTGAGAGAATGCCAAGAGTGTGAAAAGCTGTCATCAAGGCTGTAGCGGGTGATTTGGACGGAGTCAGGTGCAGGAGGTGTAAATCCCAGAATAATGGTTTATTCGGCCAATACAGCAGTTCGCAGCAATGCGTAAAACAACTACAGTGTGACTTAACGGCGCACTGGGGGAAAACAAAACACACAGGTGAATATCTCGGCGATAAAGTACATAATGCTCCACCGAGCTATCGACCTTGCCAAAGCCCCGGATAAACCACCGATAGTAATTGGCAAAACCAATGAAGCGCTGCACCTCCTTTACCGTGGTTGGAGTCGGCCAATTACGCACGGCTGAAATGCGATCTCCCTCCATCTCCACACCTGAGGTGGTGATGTGGTATCCAAGGAAGGAGACAGATTGTTGGAAGAACAGACACTGTTCTGCCTTGGCATACAGGTCATGCTCCAACAGTCGGCCCAGCACTCTGCAAATCTGGGACACATGCTCGGCGCGCATAGTGGAATACACCAGGATGTCTTTGATGTAGACCACCACACCGCGACCAAGCATGTCCCGAAACACCTCGTTCACAAAGGACAGAGGAAATGAGGAGTAGTGGTCGCACCAACGGAAACAGCTAGACACCTACCCTGACACTCTCGCGACCACCCTGTGAGAGCCCTCTGTGGCCATGAAAAGATGGTGTCGTGTAGTGCTAGCCAGGGAAGGCCCAACACAACAGGAAAATCAGGGGACTCAATAATGTGAAACGTGATTTGCTCATTATGGGTCTCCTGCGTAATCATAGTGACTGGTGCTGTAACCTCCCTAACAAAACCTGACCCTAATGGTTGATTGTCATGTGCTTTGATGGGTAATGGAATAGACAGGGGAACCAATGGAATACATAGACTAAGAGCTAAGACCTGTCCATAAAGTTCCCAGCTGCGCCTGAATCTACCAGCACCTTACACTGGGGAACTACCGTGTAATCAGGAAAGTTGACGTGGATGGTGAAATGCGCAGCAGAGGGCTCTGAACGAGTGTGGGTTTGCGCTACCTGGGGTGACGCGAGAGTGCCCTGCCTGCCGCCTCCAGAACCAGAAGAACTCTGATGACATCGTGCAGCAGAATGTCCTCTCTTGCCACAAGAGTGACACTGGAACTGTCGTCCTCCGTTCTCCCGGAACGCTGCACCACCCAGCTCCATCGGAACATGATCCGGGTTGAAGGGGGGTGAAACGGGCAGGCCCCTTCCAGGACGTCCTCTCGAAGCCAGCAGGTTGTCCAACCGGATGGCCATGTCCACCAGTTGGTTGAAGGTCAACGTGGTATCCCTGCAAGCTAGCTCCCTTCGGACGTCCTCACACAGGCCGCATCGGAAGTGGTCGATGAGGGCCCGCACGTTCCACCCGGACCCAGCTGCTAGAGTTCTAAACTCCAGGGCAAAGTCTTGCGCGGTCCTCGTCCCTGCCTCAGATGGACCAGACGTTCGCCCGCCTCTCTTCCTTCGGGGGGATGATCAAAGACTGCCCGGAAGAGGCGAGCGAACTCTCCACAGTTGTCCAACGCGTCTCCTCCTTCACTCCAGACCGCGTTGGCCCACTTCAGGGCTTTCCCCGAGAGGCAGGAGACGAGGGCGGACACCTTCTCACAATCCGATGGAGCCGGGCTGATGGTGTTGAAATAGAGGTCCAGCTGCAGGAGAAAACCCTGGCAGCGGGCCGCTGTCCTGTCGTATTCCCTTGGTCGAGAAAGGTGAATACCTCTGGGTGCTGGTGTGTGGGTGGCTGGATCCGGTCGCTGAGCTGGTTCCGCAGGGTCGGGTCCTCTCCTCTCCAGGCGCTGGATGGCCTGGAGAACCCGATCCATCGCTTCGCCCAAGCTTGCTAACATGTTGGAATGCTCCCAGACCCGCTCAACAACTCCAGGCATATTCTCTGCTCCTGCTGACTCCATGCTGTTCGGGTGATTCTATAGCGGGTGATTTGGATGGAGTCAGGCGCAGGAGGTGTAAATCCCAGAATAATGGTTTATTCCGCCAATACAGCGGTTCGCAGCAATGCGTAAAATAATTACAGTGCGACTTAACGGCGCACTGTAACCCTCTTCAAAAGGGGGTGACACTCTAGATCCAAACTGTTACAGACCTATATCCATCCTGCCCTGCCTTTCGAAAGTATTTGAAAGCCAAGTTAACAAACACATCACCGACCATTTCGAATCCCACCGTACCTTCTCCGCTATGCAATCCGGTTTCCGAGCTGGTCATGGGTGCACTTCAGCCACGCTCAAGGTCCTAAACGATATTATAACCGCGATCGATAATAGACAGTACTGTGCAGCCGTCTTCATCGACCTGGCCAAGGCTTTCGACTCTGTCAACCACCGCATTCTTATTGGCAGACTAAATAGCCTTGGTTTCTCAAATGACTGCCTCGCCTGGTTCACCAACTACTTCTCAGATAGAGTTCAATGTGTCAAATCGGAGGGCCTGTTGTCTGGACCTATGGCAGTCTCTATGGGGGTGCCACAGGGTTCAATTCTTGGGCCGACTCTTTTCTCAGTGTATATCAATGATGTCGCTCTCGCTGCTGGTGACTCTCAGATCCACCTCTACGCAGACGACACCATTTTGTATACATCTGGCCCTTCATTGGACACTGTATTAACAAACCTCCAAACGAGCTTCAATGCCATAGAACACTCCTTCAGTAGCCTCCAACTGCTCTTAAACACTAGTAAAACTAAATGCATGCTCTTCAATCGAACGCTGCTGGCACCCGCCCACCCGACTAGAATCACTACTCTCGACGGGTCTGACCTAGAGTATGTGGACAACTACAAATACCTAGGTGTCTGGTTAGACTGTAAACTCTCCTTCCAGACTCACATTTAGAATCTCCAATCCAAAGTTAAATCTAGAATCGGCTTCCTATTTCGCAACAAAGCCTCCTTCACTCATGCTGCCAAACATGCCCTCGTAAAACTGACTATCCTACCGATCCTTGACTTCGGCGATGTCATTTACAAAATAGCCTCCAACACTCTACTCAGCAAATTGGATGTAGTCTATCACAGTGCCATCCGTTTTGTCTCCAAAGCCCCATACACTACCCACCACTGTGACCTGTACGCTCTTGTTGGCTGGTCCTCACTACATGTTCGTCGTCAAACCCACTGGCTCCAGGCCATCTATAAATCACTGCTAGGCAAATCCCCGCCTTATCTTAGCTCATTGGTCACCATAGCAGCACCCACCCGTAGTCTGCGCTCCAGCAGGTATATCTCACTGGTCATCCCCAAAGCCAACACCTCCTTTGGCCGCCATTCCTTCCAGTTCTCTGCTGCCAATGACTGGAACGAATTGCAAAAATCTCTGAAGCTGGAGACTCTTATCTCCCTCACTAACTTTAAGCATCAGTTGTCAGAGCACCTTACCGATCACTGCACCTGTACACAGCCCATCTGAAATTAGCCCACCCAACTACCTCATCCCTATATTGTTATTTATTTTGCTCTTTTGCACCCCAGTATCTCTATTTGCACATAATCTCTTGCACATCTAGCATTCCAGTGTTAATACTAATTGTAATTATTTTGCACTATAGCCTATTTATTGCCTTACCTCCATAACTTGCTACATTTGCACACACTGTATATATATTTTCTGTAGTATTTTTTTTTTTGGACTTTATGTTTTTTTACCCCATATGTAACTCTGTGTTGTTGTTTTTATCGCACTGCTTTGCTTTATCTTGGCCAGGTCGCAGTTGTAAATGAGAACTTGTTCTCAACTGGCTTACCTGGTTAAATAAAGGTGAAATAAATAAATAAAATAAAATAAACTGGGGAAAACAAAACACACAGGTGAATATCCCGGCGATAAAGTACATAATGCTCTACCGAGCTAATGACACCTCCACATGGAAACAATCACACACAATGACATGGGGAGCAGAGGGAATACTAGTACAGAGACTGATGAGGGGATATGAACCAGGTGTGTGTAAAAAAAAGTAGACAAAACCAATGGAATGATGAAAAGAGGAGCGGCAGTGGCTAGAAGGCCGGTGACGACGATCGCCGAAGCCTTTTCGAACAAGGAGAGGAGGCCGCTTCGGAGGAAGTCGTGACAAAGGCAAAGGGTGGCTATTTGTTGAATCTCAAATATAAAATATATTTTGATTTGTTTAACATAAATAAAATACACAATAAAATAAATACATTCATAAATCAATTAAACTCACCAGTGCCGTTCATCTGTTTGCCGTCTGCCCGGGTCCAGGACAGCTCTGGGATGGGGACTCCGATGGTCCCACAGCGCAGCAGGACGTTGTTCCCCAGGGAGCTCCTGACCCGGGCCACAGCCGTGTGGACCCGGGGCTCCTGGCACCTCTGGAGCTCCGTCTCGCTGAACAGCACCCCCGACAGGCTCTCTGGGTCAGCGCAGCGCAGCCTGGTGTCGATCAGAGCCACGGAGGACGATGGAGACTTCTGGAACTGGACCACGTCATAGAGCCGGCAGTCGCACAGCCACGGGTTGTCATGGAGACCTACAGCGATGAATAAAATAAACATTTCACCAGGATATACATTTACATTTTAGTCATTTAGCAGACGCTCTTATCCAGAGCGACTTACAGGAGCAATTAGGGTTAAGTGCCTTGCTCAAAGGCACATCGACAGATTTTTCACCTAGTCGGCTCGGGGATTAGAGCCAGCGATCTTTCGGTTACTGGCACAACGCTCTTAACCACTAAGCTACCTGCCGCCCCATAAACATTTTTGTTCGTTAGCAGGTGCTCTTATCCAGAGCGACTTAGGTAGATAAAGTAACAACAATGGTAGCTAAACAAAGGTAAAATAAAACAACATCACTTTTAGCATGGCAATAGATAAGACAAACATGCATATTTTGGACAAATGTTCTTGCTCTGTCTGAACTATCACCATGTGTTATGTGTATACAAAGGCAGTTTAGCAAGAATTCATTGTAAGTAGAAGTAATCATGTTAGTTTGAAGTGATACTAGTGAATGTAGTCACATTAACACTACAGTATGGCTTCACTATAATTAGACTAATCCTTTTACTACTCCCAAATGCTGATGCCTCCAACTTTCCAGTTAATTTTATTTTTTATTTTTTATTTAACCTTTATTTAACCAGGAAAGGCTCATTGAGATTTAACATCTCTTTTTCAAGAGCGTCCTGGCCAAGATAGGCAGCACCAAGTCATTACAAAAAATTACAGACAGACAACATGAAAAACTACAAGTAATCTAGTAAAAAACCATTCATGAATTCACAAGAGTATAACAATATCAAAAACAGCAAATTAAAAACATTGACAGGTCAGGGAATCAGCCTCAAAATCCTTCATCAGAGATTTAAAAACACCAATCGGGACAAGTTCTTCCAGTTTAAAATTATTTTGTAAGGTGTTCCAAGACGATGGCGCAGAGTACATAAAAGACCTTTAACCAAATTCAGTTCGGACATTTGGAACAGTTAGCAGGATAAAGTCCAGTGAACGAAGAGAGTACCCACCACATTTCTGAACAATAAAAATGCCCAAATAAAAAGGTAGTAAACCCAAAATGGCTTTGTAAATAAAAGTATACCAGTGACTGAGCCTACGAGTGACTAGAGAAGGCCAGCCAACCCTGGTATACAAAGTACAGTGGTGCGTAAGGGTTTTGCAGTTTAAAATAAATCTCAAAGTACCATGGTAAAGAGTGTCAATTGATCTCAAACACTGAGCGGAAGCATTCATATATAAAATATCCCCATAGTCTAGTAAAGGCATAAATGTAGCTGATACTAGCCTCCTTCTGGCTTCAAAAGAAAAACAGGCCTTATTCCTAAAATAAAATCCCAATTTCAGCTTCAATTTTTTTGTAAGTTGTTGAATATGCAATTTAAAAGAGAGGCCGTCATCAATTAGAATTCCAAGATATTTATATGAGGTTACAACCTCAATCTCCTTGCCCTGACAGGTAGTAACAGGTGAAAGGTTCAGAGGTCTATTTCTTGCATTAGAAAACACCATTAGTTTAGTTTTGTCAGTATTGAGGATAAGCTTCAATTGACACAAGGTATGTTGAACAGTATAAAAAGCAGTTTGCAAGTTCTGGAAAGCTTTTGTAAGAGATGAGGCACAACAGTAAATAACAGTATCATCAGCATAAAAATGAAGTTGTGCATTTTTGACATTTTTGTCTAAATCATTAATATAAATAGTGAATGCTATTTATAAACTGGGTGGTTCGAGCAAACCAAATGGGATTCCCTCTAGGTAAATAAAGATTGCTTTAATTGGAATTGATTGATTAATTAATTGCTTAATTAGCTGTTTAGATCCTTACCTAGAATATATTTGGAACTTTCCCCATCTCCTTGAGATAGTTTCACAGATAACCACGTAGAGAGAACCTCAGGAGGTACAGTGGCCAGGCTGTTGCTAGATAAGTCCAGGTAGGTCAGGTTCTTGATATAGCTGGTCGCCTCGGCCGGGATCGACGATATCTTATTATTATGCAGGTCCAGTAGCCTGAGGTTGGGCATATCAGTCAGAGATTCCCAGGGGAAAGAGGTGAGAGCGTTCCCTTCCAGTCTCAGCTCATCCAGACTTCTCAGGCCACGGAAGCTGTCTACATTTAAAGAGTTCAGAGAATTGAAAGACATCCAGAGAAATTCCAGACTGTTGAGGTAGTGAAAGGTTTCGCTGGAAATCCTTGTGATGGCAGTCTTCTCGATCCGCAGTTTCAAGGTGTCTGCGGGAAAGTTGGGTGGGACCAGCGTGATCTCTGGGTCATTACAAAGGACACTCCTAGATAGATAGAGAGAAAGGTAAACCCATGTTAGTGAATGTCACTGTATAACCTGTTGTAACATGTTTATTTAAATAATTAAACGTTATTACAAGGTTGATTCAATTAACCATGGCCTTGTACGTGTTCATGACATATGATAGGTTGACAATTCATGCATAAAAAAAAATCACCCTAAATATTTTATTTGCTCGGTTTTTAACCGTTTGTTTTTTCCATTATTTTTTTCTCCCTCGGTCTAAACGTGGTGTATACATCAGGACCAAGGAAAGGGGATTAGAGCAGAGCAAGTTAATCCTCAAGCCTATATATAAAAAAAAAAAGAAGTGCAGACCTTACCTGCATACTACGCCCAGGTACCACACAACAGAACAATATGTAGAATAGAAGTTGTTTACATTAACATTTTAATCAGTTGTAATAATTGCAATGGTCTTACCTTGCGTTGGATCCGTCCGATAGTTTATGAAAGAAGCAGCTACATTGAGACAGACACGCGTTGCAAACAAACCGTCCGAGGAAAAGTAATGCCAAACAGAAACCCAGACTAAAACCTGGAAACATTTTCTCTCCGAAACTTCACTATCAAATATACTATCAAACTAAACTACAAGATAATTTGACAAATAACAAAAGTACTGTTTATTTGTTATTCCGAGCCTGCTATGCATCATGTGTGGGTCCCGCTATCTCCGTGCCGCATATTGGTTTTAACGTCGTTCGGAAGCCTGAGATAAAAAAGGATGGACAGGGATTAGTGGAAAGGACTTGGGTTATTTTCATTTACACGATTATTTCCTCCTGGCAGTTGATACACGGGCTGTGTAGTTTCGCTTTGTTTATATGCAGAGTAAAACACTTCCCTATAGTTGGGGTTTATTACAGAGATGGGAGTGGACCATTAGTTTTGGCGATTCATTTACTTTCATAGATGCACTTTATTTATTTTCTTGAATGAGACAATGTAAGTTAACTACAACGCAAAAGGAAACTGTTGATATTTGTTACAAAAAAGTTTTAGAACACCTACTCATTCAAGGGTTTTTCTTTATTTTTACTATTTTCTACATTGTATAAAAATAGGGAAGACATCAAAACTACGAAATAACACATAATGTAGTAACCAAAAAAAGTGTTAAACAAATCAAAATATATTTTATATTTGAGATTCTTCAAATAGCCACCCTTTGCCTTGATGACATATTTGCACACTCTTGGCATTCTCTCAACCAGCTTCATGAGGTAGTCACCTGGAATGCATTTCAATTAACAGGTGTGCCTTCTTAAAAGTTAATTTGTGGAATTTCTTTCCTTTTTAATGCGTTTGAGCCAATCAGTTGTGTTGTGACAAGGTACAGGTAGTCCCCTGTAGCTCAGTTGGTAGAGCATGGCCCTTGCAACGCCAGGGTCGTGGGTTCGTTTCCCACGGGGGGCCAGTATGAAAATGTATGCACTCACTAACTGTAAGTCGCTCTGGATAAGAGCGTCTGCTAAATGACTAAAATGTAAATGTTAAAATGTATGGGGGGTACACAGAAGATAGCCCCATTTGGTAAAAGACCAAGTCCATATTATGGCAAGAACAACTCAAATAAGCAAAGAGAAACAACAGTCCATCATTACTTTAAGGCATGAAGGTCAGTCAATACGGAACATTTCAAGAACTTTGAAAGTTTCTTCAAGTGCAGTCACAAAAACCATCAAGCGCTATGATGAAACTCTCTCATGAGGACCGCCAAGGGAATGGAAGACCCAGAGTTACCTCTGCTGCAGAGGATACGTTCATTAGAGTTACCAGCCTCAGAAATTGCAGCCCAAATAAATGCTTCACAGAGATCAAGTAACAGACACATCTCAACATCAACTGTTTAGAGGAGACTGTGTGAATCAGGCCTTCATGGTCGAATTGCTGAAAAGGAACCACTACTAAAGGACACCAATAATAAGAAGAGACTTGCTTGGGCCAAAAAACAGGAGCAATGGACATTAGACCGTCCTTTGGTCTGGAGTCCAAATTGGACATTTGTGTCTTTGTGAGACGCGATGTGGGTGGACGGATTATCTCTGCATGTGTATTTCCCACCGTAAGGCACGGAGGAGGAGGTGTTATGGTGTGGGGGTGCTTTGCTGGTGACACTGTCTGTTATTTGTTTAGAATTCAAGTCACACTTAACCAGCATGGCTACCACAGCATTCTGCAGCGATACGCCATCCCATCTGGTTTGGGCTTAGTGGGACTATCATTTGTTTTTCAACAGGACAATGACCCAACACACCTCCAGGCTGTGTAAGGGCTATTTTACCAAGAAGGAGAGTGATGGTGTGTCAGATGACCTGGCTTCCGCAATCCCTCGCCCTCAACCAAATTGAGATGGTTTGGGATGAGTCGGACGGCAGAGTGAAGGAAAAGCAGCAAACAAGTGCTCAGCATATGTGGGAACTCCTTCAAGACTGTTGGAAAAGCATTCCAGGTGAAGCTGGTTGAGAGAATTGCAAGATTGTGCAAAGCTGTCATCAAGGCAAAGGGTGGCTATTTGAAGAATCTAATATCTAAAATATATTTTGATTTATTGAACACTTTCTTTGGTTACTACTTGATTCCATATGTGTTATTTCATAGTTTTAATGTCTTCACTATTATTCTACAGTGTAGAAAATAGTAAAAATAAAGGAAAACCCTTGAATGAGTAGGTGTGTCCAAACTTTTTACCAGTAGTGTATATATATATATATATATATATATATATATATATATATATATATATATATATATATATATATATATATATATATATATATATATATAGTATAGCCTACATGTGTTTAATTTACGGGTTGTGCTGCAATAAATTAATAAAATGTTGGAAAAGCACATTATCAGCACAACTGAAACGCAGTCAGGTCAAAAAGAAAATCGGCATTAGGGATTCTAAGAAAATATTTTGCTTTTTTTTTTTCAATACAGAATTATTACCGTAGTGTATCATAAAAAGGTTGCATGCCATGTTTTTGACATAGAGCCCATTATCTCTTAAATGTATGAAAATGGGTGCATTATTTTCAGGCGAAATATCTATTAACATGTAAGCTTCTGTAACAAAGTCACACTGATTTGGTATTTTGTATTTTATTAGGATCCCCATTAGCTGTTGCAAAAGCAGCAGCTACTCTTCCTGGGGTCCACACAAAACATGAAACATGACATAATACAGAACATTAATAGACAAGAACAGCTCAAGGACAGAACTACATACATTTTTTTTAAAGGCACACGTAGTCTACATATCAATACATACACACAAACTATCTAGGTCAAATAGGGGATATCCACCAGTATTATCAAAACACATACCAGTGGCCTCCTTTCCCCCAATGAACAGTGGTCTATAGTGTACAAGGCCCCAGTGGTCTATAGTGTACAAGGCCCCAGTGGTCTATAGTGTACAAGGCCCCAGTGGTCTATAGTGTACAAGGCCCCAGTGGTCTATAGTGTACAAGGCCCCAGTGGTCTATAGTGTTCAAGGCCCCAGTGGTGTACAGTGTACAATGCCCCAGTGGTGTACAGTGTACAAGGCCCCAGTGGTCTATAGTGTACAAGGCCCCAGTGGTCTATAGTCTACAAGGCCCCAGTAGTCTATAGTGTTCAAGGCCCCAGTGGTGTACAGTGTACAAGGCCCCAGTGGTGTATAGTGTACAAGGCCCCAGTGGTCTATAGTGTTCAAGGCCCCAGTGGTGTACAGTGTACAAGGCCCCAGTGGTGTACAGTGTACAAGGCCCCAGTGGTGTACAGTGTACAAGGCCCCAGTGGTCTATAGTGTTCAAGGCCCCAGTGGTGTACAGTGTACAAGGCCACAGTGGTGTACAGTGTACAAGGCCCCAGTGGTCTATAGTGTACAAGGCCCCAGTGGTCTATAGTGTACAAGGCCCCAGTGGTGTACAGTGTACAAGGCCCCAGTGGTCTATAGTGTACAAGGCCCCAGTGGTCTATAGTGTACAAGGCCCCAGTGGTCTATAGTGTTCAAGGCCCCAGTGGTCTATAGTGTACAAGGCCCCAGTGGTCTATAGTGTACAAGGCCCCAGTGGTCTATAGTGTTCAAGGCCCCAGTGGTGTACAGTGTACAAGGCCCCAGTGGTGTACAGTGTACAAGGCCCCAGTGGTGTACAGTGTACAAGGCCCCAGTGGTCTATAGTGTACAAGGCCCCAGTGGTCTATAGTGTACAAGGCCCCAGTGGTGTATAGTGTACAAGGACCCAGTGGTCTATAGTGTACAAGGCCCCAGTGGTCTATAGTGTACAAGGCCCCAGTGGGACCCTACATAACATGGAACGCACCACTAGATGGCAGCTAAGAGTAAAAGAAAACAATCAATTTGATTTGTGAACCTTTCTTAACCTGTATATTATGTTGAGTCATGGTTCTAGAGTCAGAGTCAGGGTTCTACACAAGGGGTTCTGACGGTTTCAATATTCTATGACTATGCTTCTTCATCCAGTTAATGTTTCCAGCCTTTTGTTCCTGTAGGTCTGGACACCTATTAGTCGGCAAAACTACTGACCCCTCCTCATGACGCACTTTCTATCTGTGAGAGTGGTTTCAGTGTGAGTACACTGTCTGTCTCCTGTCTCTATTCAGACACTGATGTAATGTGCATCCCAAAAGGAACCCTATCCCCTATATAGTACACTACTTTTGACCAGGACCCATAGGGTAGTAGTGCACCATATAGGGGATAGGGTGCATTTGTGACAGGCTCATAAATTTGCCAGGCGCAGACAAAAGCTTTAAAGATTTCAAGCAATTTGCGACCAGGAGGCAAATCCCGGGTCACCATCCAACTATGCCTCTTTAATCCTGTCATTTATCTATGGCCCTGATTAATACATCACTTTCATTCTGGAGGGGTTTTCCCTCTAAGGTGTGTGTGTGTGTGTGTGTGTGTGTGTGTGTGTGTGTGTGTGTGTGTGTGTGTGTGTGTGTGCGCTAAGTAATGTGAAACAGCGTTTATAAAGAGGGCTGCCTTCTGCCTTAGCAGGAATAAACTGCAGTCTAGGGTGACAGATCGGGGGAATGAGTTGAGCTTTGAAAAGTTACACAGTTGTGTGTTATTCAGTGTCTAAAGTCCGAACTCAGGCAGCTAGACTTGCATCAACAGTGCAACCTTTGTTTTATTGCTACATCACCAGATTATGACGGATGGCCCACTACACCAGCGGTAGAAATTATTCAAATCCATGTAGGAACCTGTGGGTGCTGTTTTCCAATGCCGTAAAAGGTGGGGTCTTTGATTAGAATGCAATACTACTCCTCCAGTTTATCTGTGATTCACATGGCACCCTATTCCCTATGTAGTGCACTACTGGTCCTGGTCCCTGGTCAAGAGTAGTGCACTACATAAGGAATAGGGTGCCATTTGGGACTATCTGAGTGACGCCAAGCAAGCTCTATTGTTTATGTCTTGACTGTTGTTACATTATGATAAGACCCCTTGGGACCATCTCTAGGCTATCCAAGTCTTTGGGATCTATGGATGAAGGATGAAACTGAGCTAATGTATCACATACCAACTCAAAGAGCCTAGTCATAATGCCATCTAAAGCTTTGACCGATAGATATCGATATTGAATTGTAAATCGTAAAATTACAGAGATATCAGTTGCCACTTTCCATTTTCTCCATCTAGATGTACTGTACTTGGCATTAACACTGAAGTAGACAATCAATATATAATATAGTGTATAACTACAGGAGGCTTGACCTGTTCCCGGTGACATGTGTACATTAAACTGGCTTCTTTATTATTTTACACAACACAAACATGAACACATAGAATCAGAACAGACGCAGTAATCACAGTCAACACCATAATGTGATACAGGGAGCTCCAGCCCATGATAAACCACAGTCAACATCATGATGTGATACAGGGAGCTCCAGGCCATGATAAATCACAGTCAACACCATAATGTGATACAGGGAGCGCCAGGATAAAACACATCATTGGCATCTGTAGGTTTACCTATCAGAATAAGAGAGAGATCCTTTATTGTCATGTGCCATATAATGTTTAGCCTCCTAAGGATAAAGGATGACCTGTGGGTTTAGAGTTCAGTGATAATATAAACGCTTTCACCACTGGTCAGTAGCCTATAATGTGAGAGAGACGGTATCCTTATCAGTTGTTTTATAGATCAGTGAGCTGCGCATGCGCACTGGGTGCGCAGAAACCACTTCAATGAACACAAAGATTGGGGAAGAAAAAAAAATAATCGGAAAAAGAAGAAAATTAGCACTTATCCAATGTGCAGCAGACTCTATTGCTATTTTACCACTTATTAGAACATTCTTGTAGGGATTGGTGAGGGTTTTACTTGAGATAAGTCCTTGCATGCCTTTTCACGTGAAATAGCCTTTAAAAGGAGTTCAGTCTTAGAAACCTCTTTCACTTTTAGGAGCAAGAATAAACGTAGAAGAATTAGTTGTAGTGTCCGACAATTATAGTGGGCACTAAAAAATGGCAGCATACACATTACCGGAGGGTTTCTCCGATTTTGACATGTTTGCATTTGGTTCAGCGCTTCTTGTTGGGGGTAAGTGAAATATTTTATGCCAAACATGTTGAAACGAAAGATGTATTTGCATTAGGGAAACGTCTGCCAGAGGATGGAGCAGTGTGGGCTTTTAAAGTGTTCTTAAATGGATAGGCCTAATGATGTTAAAGTCGGACAAAAAAAAAAAAAGATTTGGCCCGAGAAATACTTAGAAGATTCTTCAAGTAATGACAGCAACTTGGCAACTTCAAATCATTCATAGTTGTCAATGGGAGATGTGAATTATATAAAGATTTGGAAGATTATGTTTTGTAAGGTTGAAATGTGAAAGTGAAATAAAAGTATGTGCGCTGAAAATTCAACAATTTCCGATATAGGCGTAAAACGTATAGGCTATGTAACTTAACTGAAACGCTAAACCTCCATTTAGTCTGTTTATGTCATGGAATCTATCACATGTTGTTTCCCATTATGATTTCTTTTTTTCATGTGTGTGTTTTAGGTCTTCTTGGATTCTTCCTCAACGCCATTTCAATATTGGCCTATATTAGCGTAAAGCAAATGCGAACTCCCAGTAATTTTCTTGTGTTTAACCTTGCTGTGGCTGACATTATGCTCAATGTAACCGGCCTGATCGCTGCATACGCCAGCTTAACTTATAGGTATGAATTCTTATCCTCTGACACTGCATTAATGCCTGTAGAGGTTGCCTAATTTATGTGTACAATAGTTGTTACAAAACATGCGCTTATGCATTGATCTAAAAGTGGTTTACAGACGGGATGTCAGTGCAAATCATTCTAAAGAGGCATTCTAGGGAGGCACATGTTTCATATATATCTGAATAGCTATAATGGATATATATATATAGATATAGATATAGATATAGATATATATAGATCATGGACATAATATACTACACATAAAGGTGATTCCTCACGAAACTAGGAAAGAAATGACACATTTTAAAATGACTAATTCTTTTTGGATTTTCATGAAATATAATCCATATAAGGGTCCTTTGGAGGAAGGGTATTTGACATTTGTATCTTAAAGCATAATTGAGAAATAATTGATTGAAGTTGGACTTTTTTTGACATTTTGGCCTTACCCAGGCCTCCTTTAAGACACCAAAAAATTGGTGTCATATGAAGCTTTACCGCTTGCTCTGTAATATTAGTATTTTGATTTCAATAAAAAAAAATCTAACATTTTATAATTATTGAAAAATATAAACATGAATATTGAAAATATAAAAATGTTGGTTTGGCAAATTGTTCAGCATATTGTTGAACACCATATATTCTACGGGCATATAACAATTCGAGAGGGATCTCTGCTAGTTTTAAAGTTATGACCCATTTTAAACAGAGATAATGGTTAAAAGGAGGCCTGGGTAAAGCCCAGATTTCACAAATATTCAAAATTCAAATAATTATTTCTCGATTATGCGTTAAGATACAAATGTCAATATATATGTCAACAATCCAACCTCTAAAGGAACCTTCTATGGATTAAATGTTGTGAAAATCACCCATAACTGTCATGTTGAACAATGGTTAATTTTTTGTGATCCTGATTTCATAGTTTAACTGAATAGAACCACAACCCAAAGCAGGTGTATTTGGTATAACAATTTGCAGCAATATGAGTCACCATGTTTATACCTGATGGGAATAGAAACTCCACGGCTGTGTTTACACAGACAGCCCAATTCTGATCTTTTGCCAATAATTGGTCTTTTGACCAATCAGATCAGATATATTTTGCAAATAATCAGGCAAAATATCAGAATTGGGCTGCCTGTGTAAACACAGCCTAAATGTGCTCCTCTCTTGCCACCCTAGACACTGGCCCTGGGGCCAAGATGGATGTAGCAACCATGCCTTCATGGGGATGACAGCAGTCCTGGCCTCTATCAGCTTCCTGGCTACCATCGCCTGGGACAGATATCACCAATATGTCACCAGTGAGTAGTATCCTACTGTACAGTATGTATTCATGGCATTTACTATAGCATTATTGATTTATTAACAATGTGTTTATGTATTTATTTATGCACTATAAACATCTACAAAGCTACAAACATATTCTTGCAAATTCCAATAAACATGGCTTTATTATGTTCCAGATCAGAAGCTGTTTTGGAGCACGGCCTGGACTTTTTCTATCGTTATCTGGGGGATGGCCATCTTCTGGGCGGCCGTCCCTCTGGCTGGTTGGGGAGTTTATGACTTTGAGCCCATGAGGACCTGCTGCACTCTAGACTACACCAAAGGAGACAAGTAGGCTATATTTAAATAAAAATGTAGGTCATTTAGCAGACATTCTTATCCAGAGCGACATACGGTCAGAAATTAAACATGCACACACCATAATGTTCTCTCTCATCTATGGTGCAGGGAATTCCAGACCAGCTGTTGACATCACTGTTTGGCTTAGTAATATGTCAACAATGGAATACAGTAGATTACCACAAAAGTAGGCTCTTTTACCCCAGTTGAAAACATCCAGCATTTCACACACAGAGCGAGCACTGCCAAAAATCTCTAATGGATTGGGATTATTCATTTCAGACAATAAAAACAAAGCTCTATAGCAATGTCTCCCACAGACTAGGGTTGCAAAATTCCCAGGTTTTCCAGAAATCCCAGTTGGAGGGTTCCCGGAATCAGGAGGGAATAAGCAGGAAATGCGGAATCCTCTCGGATTTCTTGAAAACCTGGTATGTTTTTTTTGAAAATTACCAGAATATAGCAACCCTAGATGAGTGAGGATGCCCCATGCATAGAGGTGCCCAGTATAAACAGTATATGTCTTATGTCATTCTATTGTCTATGTGCATCTCCATCCAACAGGGACTACATGACCTATATGGGGGCACTGACTGTCTTCTACCTTATCTTCCCTGCTTATGTCATGAAGTCCAACTACGACGCCATTCACGCATACTTCAAGAAGATCCACAAGCACAGGGTAAACCTTTTTAACATTCTACCGTTAGAACATTTGGAACATGTTCTTTGGAACATTACAACGCATTTTATCAATACCATTCATCTTTGGCCAGAAAAACATACTTCTCAATATATTACAAATGGATGTGATAGTCTTAAATCCTAGTAAATGAACAATGCGTAATTTGTACCATAAAATTCAGATTACAACAACTTTAAGCAAGATAATCCTGTAAACAAGGGTTGCTGTAAGTAAGAAGTGTAAAACTAAACCAAAAATGAGTTATATGGGTGTACATAACAGTCACTATGTTCTGTGTGGGTGTACATAACAGTCACTATGTTCTGTGTGGGTGTACATAACAGTCACTATGTTCTGTGTGGGTGTACATAACAATCACTATGTTCTGTGTGGGTGTACATAACAGTCACTATGTTCTGTGTGGGTGTACATAACAGTCACTATGTTCTGTGTGGGTGTACATAACAGTCACTATGTTCTGTGTGGGTGTACATAACAGTCACTATGTTCTGTGTGGGTGTACATAACAGTCACTATGTTCTGTGTGGGTGTACATACGTCACTATTGTCGTGACGTGACTTACTTTAATGTATGACTGTTATTTATCGAATCACCTAACTATGTTTAATTGTCACTCGATTAAATTAATCATGTAACAATTAACTCATTAGGAATTTGGGGCACCATGGAAGAAGTTGTTTTTAACGAGTTACCATCTCCCGAATTAAACTATTAGAAGATATATATTATATATCGATAACAGTCACTTATTAAATAATTACCTCTTATCAGTCTCATTCTCAACGTCGCATAATCCTTGAACCTGCAAGAACCCTGACCTTACTGATGAATCAGCAATAAAGTAAATTGGCTTAATTATTTATTTACTAACTAACTAAACAATAACACACACACACACATATGTTATTGATTACTAACGTAATACAATGAAAACAGGACCTTAGTGGACTGGACTAACAATAGCATGAATGCTTGGTTAGAAGGAAGATTGGTGGATTCAGAGAGAGAGGGGGGGGCAAAGGAAGAGACAAAGGAATTCACCTATCAGACATTTCTTAACTACGCTCACGGAAATGGAAATGCTTAGCACCCGCTCATTCGGATTAGAAATGCAACATGTATTTACGTGTAGCTGTCCTCGATCGTTGAGTTGATGATGTAGGACTGGTTTGCCCACCAGAGATCCCAATGTCCTTGGTAGAGTTTCTGGTCGTAGTGGTGGTTAGAATGGATACTTCAGCGTACCCTGTAGTTCGTAGAGTTGATCTGTTAGAAAAGATACTTCAGATGTACCAGCGGTTGTCTGAGAGGGATTGTCCTTCCCAACTTGTGTCTTTTAGTGAAAGTTCTCTAGACGACTATACATGCCAGCTGCAGACTGAGATGATAAGGTCTAGTGCATTGTCTTCTTCTTCACCTCGTGTAGAGGTTGAGAGTTTCAGAGTTTCTCCATTTCAAATGTGTGGACTAACGTCTCACGTTTTCTGGTCTTTCTGGTCTAATCATTTTGTAACGTGTAGCTTCAGCTTCACGCTTCCTGGTCTGGTAGAAATTCAACCATTTGCAACATCAACCATTTGGCTTATACCGTAATCTGCTTGGTCTTCCTTTGATAATGGAGTTGTAGTTTTAAACCATTTTGTAACGTTTAGCTCACACTTCACTGGTCTGAGGTGAATTTAGTCACGAGGGGATTTATACTTGAGTAGAAAAGGGGGCGTTTCATCATGTTTGTGCTCATCTGGGCGTGGCCACTGACTGAGAACAAATCAATATGGAAACAATCATCTCATCTAGAATGCTAAAATCACATTTATCTTTATAAAAGTATTATTATACTTAATCATTCGTTTTATACAACAATTAGATGCAAACCTCATAACTGGGAAGTGTAGCCCCCCAGAGATACAGTTATGTTGTTCCACCATCTTTAATGACATCACAACATAATAACGAATTTGACATAGTTGTTCTTTAAGTCGCCACCGACCATTTCCCACATTCTTTGAAGTATGAATATTGTTTCATTATCCACTTTTGGATGTTGGAGTCTTGGCGGGAAGACTTCCTTTGTCTCACAGGGAAATTCCCTCTGTCAGTACTGCATGGCACGGAAAAGAGAGTTTCTGCAAGGAATTTATGACCGGTCATAGAACTGGCCCCCAGGAGAGGGGATGTTCAAACCTTTGCCTAGCCGGCATCTTTGATCCTCAACCCATGAGGGCAAGTCATGACACTATGTTCTGTGTGGGTGTACATACGTCACTATGTTCTGTGTGGGTGTACATAAGTCACTGTGTTCTGTATGGGTGTACATAAGTCACTGTGTTCTGTGTGGGTGTATAACAGTCACTATGTTCTGTATGTGTGTACGTATAACTGTCGCTATGTTCTGGTGTTTTATACATTATGTGATGCTGATATGTTATTGATGTTATTGTGTGACTTAAAAGTCGGAAAAGTCTAAACAGGATTAAAGTAAGGGTTAAGGTTAAGGTTAGGGTTAGGGTTAGGGTTTATGGTAGGGACATCCCAAGGATTCCAGATAGCACTAACCCTTAAAAGGCCCATTCAATACAGCTTTATTTACCGTCCTTGTTTTCCAGTGGAACACCAGTGTACCACTGAGGGTTCTGTTGTTCTGCTGGGGACCCTACGAAATCATGTGTATCTACGCCTGCTTTGACAATGCCAAACTGGTCTCTCCAAAGCTGAGAATGGTGAGCAGTTCTTCTTCTTTTGCTTATTTTTCCTCCTTTGCCTCTTCTTCTTCTTTTGCTTCTTGTTTTGCTTCTTCTTCCTATATTTCTCTGTCTTTTTTCTCTTGTCTCTCTGTGATTGATAATGTTTTAGTTCAATGAAATGTGAATGGAGATTGTTTTATTTAAATCCTTTAACAAGAAAACATGTTTATTCATTTCCTAGTTGCTTCCTGTTTTGGCGAAAATGAACCCCATTTTCAACGCGTGGCTCTATTCCTTTGGGAATGAGTTCTACAGAGGAGGGGTGTGGCAGTTCCTGACTGGTCAGAAGTTTACTGAGCCGGTCGTTGTGAAGTTAAAAGGAAGATAAAGGAAGTTTTCGTCTATGCCCATTCTATTCTAATTCTATGGTTACACTACTGTACAGGCCATAGAATTAGAATGGTCCATTCTCACATTCTAATTCTATGGTTACACTACTGTACAGGCCATAGAATTAGAATGGTCCATTCTCATATTCTAATTCTATGGTTACACTACTGTACAGGCCATAGAATTAGAGTGGTCCATTCTCACATTCTAATTCTATGGTTACACTACTGTACAGGCCATAGAATTAGAATGGTCCATTCTCACATTCTAATTCTATGGTACAGGCCATATCCAAACATAATCATCATCATGCACTCTCATTGCACTAGGTTTCACATAGGAAGAATGCTATTTGTACAAGGTTGTGAAGTAAATGGTGATTGTTTATTTAGATGGCTTGGGAAACCATGGGTCCAATGTAGCTTGTCAATAGCGATATGGTGACTGACTCTCCATTCAAATAGACTTTGGGGAGAAGCATCTGCTCTTAGGTTGAATGATGTCTCATGATTGACTAGACAAAGGACACTCATTGACCTAAGTTTTAATACAAATACCACAGTGCTCTTAATGCCATGTTCATGTTGAGGGATTTGAAGGTGCTGCTAAATGGCATATTATTATTATTATTATTATTATTATTATTATAAAGGTAGTAAAACCAGAGAGTACATTTCGATGTGTGATCAACTTAAAGTGGACAAAACTTAAGTTTCAAGTCATGTTAATGTAAAACAGATTTTATAGCCAATAGCTTTACTTCTAGAACTCACTGATGTATTCCTCTGACACTGTAATAAACACAGCGAGGTATTCTGCCATGCAGCCGCTTTTCAATCTGACTCGACTGACCTTACGTGGAAATGCTGTGATTCTCAGCACGCAGCTGTACTGTACAGCTGTAAATGATGAGACTTTTAAAAAATAGCTATACCTACCAGACTTGGGTTAAAATACTATTTCAAATCTTTCAAATACTTTAACCATTTACTTTAGCCTGCCTGGAGTGCCATATGGGTGGGGTATACAGTTATGCTAAGGCAAGCTCAATCAAGCCAGGATAAAGTATTTGAGATTATTTCATATTTGAACCCAGGTCTGATTCAGCCAAGCCATTTCATGCTATGGTGGTTGTTGTATAGTTGTGACCAAGTAGATTTATTGGGTCACTTCTGGTTCCTGAGGAGTTTTAGGGTTGTTTCCCAAATGGCACCCTATTCCCTATATAGTGCACTACTTTATTTATTTTGTTGTTGTATTTTACCCTCATTTTTCTCCCCAATTACGATCTTGTCTAATCGCTGCACCTCCCCAATGGGCTCAGGGGGTAAAGGTCGAGTCATGCGTCCTCCAAACCGCGCTTCTTAACACCCACCCGCTTAACCCGGAAGCCAGCCGCACCAATGTGTTGGATAAACACCATTCAACTGATGACCGAAGTCAGCCTGCAGGCCCCCCGGCCCGCCACAAGGAGTCGCTAGAGCGTGATGAGCCAAGTAAAGCCCCCCCCCCCCGGCCAAACCCTCCCCTAACCCGGACGACGCTGGGTCAATTGTGCGCAGCCCTATGCAGACCCGTCGCCAGACCTCAGTCTTAAGGGGGGCATATGAAATGCATGGGAGGGCAGGGCACAATAATTTTTAGCCTACAGTACGTATATTTAATAGTGGGGGGGGGGCACAAGCATTTTTGGGGGCGGGCCCGGCCCCCTATGGCACGCCCATAGCGACGGGTGTGGCCCTATGGGACTCCCGATCACGGCCGGTTGTGATACAGCCCGGGATCGAACCCGGGTGTGTAGTGACGCTTCAAGCACTGAGATGCAGTGCCTTAGACCGCTGTGACACTCGGGAGGCCCAATGCACTACTTTTGAACAGAGCCCTGGTCAAAAGTAGTGCACTATGTAGGGAATATGGTTCCATTGAAGTCTGAAGACTAAAGCCCAGGTGATGTAGCCTCTATTACTACACACAGTATAGCAACCAATCTTGCTGTGAATAACTATTCTCTGTAGGTACTTAGTGTGGAGGTGGAACTATTCTCTGTAGGTACTTAGTGTGGAGGTGGAACTATTCTCTGTAGGTACTTAGAACTGAAAGAAGCAGGATCATCCCTTTTTAAAGTAAGTGGAGAAAACCGCTCAACACTGAACCCCACGGAGGAAGTTTGTGAATGACCAATGCTCCCCAAAGAGCAAAGGGTTTAAGTCAAGTTACTTAGTCTTACTTCCCTATATATTCTGGAGTAAATGGCTCAACTTCCGGTGACCAACTGAACTAGATTAAACCTAATAATAATGTTTGGTGTATTGAATGTGTTTTTGTTCTAATATATAATAATAATATATGCCATTTAGCAGACGGATTGACAGTCATGTGTGCATATATTTTTTAGGTATTTGTACGTTCAAACCCTAATATTAGATTTTTGTAGTCCGACTGCCACATGTCACTAATTGTGCCTTTTTTAACTTTGTCTATCTTTGTGTAGCAGACTCTGACATGCATAACCTTACGTAAGATACAGTTAATCTACTCCATGGTAGTTGTTGGCTAGCTCGGTGTTAGATTAATTTGTATTTTAAGAATAATGACTAAAGGATTTCACCCCAAATACAGTATAAATGTGTGAACGGTGTTAAAGAGTTATAATGTAATGGCAACCCACTAACAGAGGGGGGCGGGACTAAACATTCCAGGGTGAAGGGGACTGAGAAAACGGGTTAAAAAAAGCCTCCTAAAGGTGGGCGGAGCAAAGTGCCTTTGTGTGTCAAGGGGTATAAAGCTGTATGTATGGGTTTTGGCGGGAGAGCTCTCCATGAATAAAAATACAGATCATTCTTGCTGGTTGTGGACCTTGAATCATTTATGATTAAAACCAGAGCCTTACAACCCCTGGTAATGATTCAAGCTTAGGTTGAATTAGAGATAGAAATTCTCATGACACTCGGTTTGGACGGGTTTCGTCTCTACTCCCAGGAATGTGTTCTGGTGCCAGGTGAGGTAAGCACGGCGGACAGACATCAACACAACGGCCTAGAGCCTGTCAATGTGTCGTCTGACCTGCTTCGCATGGAGTCTGCAGTCCTGAAATAAACCTTAATGAGTGGAGTGAAATAATGCAGCTAAGTCCCTGCCACAGCCGCCTGTCACAGTAATCCTGTGTGGCACAGCACCAGGACCTGTCAGAGCCACTTCACCCAATCAGCAGGGGTGTAGCAAATGGCAACCTATTCCCTATATAGTGCACTACTTTTGACCAGAGCAGTGCAATATAAAGGGAATAGAGTGCCATTTGAGACGCAGGCTGCAAATAGACAACAGCCTTCCTCCGGGGGAGGAGTCGGCTTTCTCCTAACTCACCTGGATGTTACAGTTTGGCAGGTTCAGAGAACCCTGTTGACCAATAAAAAGGAAGTGCTTACAGTACTCTAAGAAAGTGATTATTGCACACCATCATTATAGTATGTTTTAGGAGGGTTGACAGAATGATGTAACCAACCATTCCTTTTTATACAAATTGGGAACCTTCTGGTATTTTCATGAAATGTATGCACAATACAGTTATAAGAAACATTTTGGTGAGAGCAGAATTGGTGGTAATGACAGAATGCCAACTAGATTCGCTAGCAATAATCTGGATAAACCAAAAACGGATTTAATTAATCTCAAAAATATTTTTCTATACAGCCCAACTTGCTCAAAAACTTTACTTTTTTTTATTTATTATTATTATTTTTTTTAGGGGGAGATCAGCTTTAATATGACTTCCATCAATGTAATTGTCTGCATCACTTCCCCCATATGTTTTTTTTCTCTCACTAATATATATATACACTGCTCAAAAAAATAAAGGGAACACTTAAACAACACAATGTAACTCCAAGTCAATCACACTTCTGTGAAATCAAACTGTCCACTTAGGAAGCAACACTGATTGACAATAAATGTCACATGCTGTTGTGCAAATGGAATAGACAACAGATGGAAATTATAGGCAATTAGCAAGACACCCCCAATAAAGGACTGGTTTTGCAGGTGGTGACCACAGACCACTTCTCAGTTCCTATGCTTCCTGGCTGATGTTTTGGTCACTTTTGAATGCAGGCGGTGCTTTCACTCTAGTGGTAGCATGAGACGGAGTCTACAACCCACACAAGTGGCTCAGGTAGTGCAGCTCATCCAGGATGGCACATCAATGCGAGCTGTGGCAAGAAGGTTTGCTGTGTCTGTCAGCGTAGTGTCCAGAGCATGGAGGCGCTACCACGAGACAGGCAGTACATCAGGAGACGTGGAGGAGGCCGTAGGAGGGCAACAACCCAGCAGCAGGACTGCTACCTCCGCCTTTGTGCAAGGAGGAGCAGGAGGAGCACTGCCAGAGCCCTGCAAAATGACCTCCAGCAGGCCACAAATGTGCATGTGTCTGCTCAAATGGTCAGAAACAGACTCCATGAGGGTGGTATGAGGGCCCGACGTCCACAGGTCGGGGTTGTGCTTACAGCCCAACACCGTGCAGGACGTTTGCCATTTGCCAGAGAACACCAAGATTGGCAAATTCACCACTGGCGCCCTGTGCTCTTCACAGATGAAAGCAGGTTCACACTGAGCACATGTGACAGAGTCTGGAGACGCCGTGGAGAACGTTCTGCTGCCTGCAACATCCTCCGGCATGACCGGTTTGGCGGTGGGTCAGTCATGGTGTGGGGTGGCATTTCTTTGGGGGGCCGCACAGCCCTCCATGTGCTCGCCAGAGGTAGCCTGACTGCCATTAGGTACCGAGATGAGATCCTCAGACCCCTTTTGAGACCATATTCTGGTGCGGTTGGCCCTGGGTTCCTCCTAATGCAAGACAATGCTAGACCTCATGTGGCTGGAGTGTGTCAGCAGTTCCTGCAAGAGGAAGGCATTGATGCTATGGACTGGCCCGCCCGTTCCCCAGACCTGAATCCAATTGAGCACATCTGGGACATCATGTCTCGCTCCATCCACCAATGTCACGTTGCACCACAGACTGTCCAGGAGTTGGCGGATGCTTTAGTCCAGGTCTAGGAGGAGATCCCTCAGGAGACCATCCGCCACCTCATCAGGAGCATATCCAGTAGTTGTAGGGAGGTCATACAGGCACGTGGAGGCCACACACATTACTGAGCCTCATTTTGACTTGTTTTAAGGACATTACATCAAAGTTGGATCAGCCTGTAGTGTGGTTTTCCACTTTAATTTTGAGGGTGACTCCAAATCCAGACCTCCATGGGTTGATACATTTGATTTCCATTGATAATTTTTGTGTGATTTTCTTGTCAGCACATTCAACTATGTAAAGAAAAAAGTATTTAATAAGATTATTTCATTCATTCAGATCTAGGATGTGTTATTTTAGTGTTCCCTTTATTTTTTTGAGCAGTGTATATATACATACAGTGAGGGAAAAAAGTATTTGATCCCCTGCTGATTTTGTACGTTTGCCCACTGACAAAGACATGATCAGTCTATCATTTTAATGGTAGGTTTATTTGAACAGTGAGAGACAGAATAACAAAAAAAAAATCCAGAGAAACGCATGTCAAAAATGTTATAAATTGATTTGCATTTTAATGAGGGAAATAAGTATTTGACCCCTCTGCAAAACATGACTTAGTACTTGGTGGCAAAACCCTTGTTGGCAATCACATAGGTCAGACGTTTCTTGTAGTTGGCCACCAGGTTTACACACATCTCAGGAGGGATTTTGTTCCACTCCTCTTTGCAGATCTTCTCCAAGTCATTAAGGTTTTGAGGCTGACGTTTGGCAACTCGAACCTTAAACTCCCTCCACAGATTTTCTATGGGATTAAGGTCTGGAGACTGGCTAGGCCACTCCAGGACCTTAATGTGCTTCTTCTTGAGCCACTCCTTTGTTGCCTTGGCCGTGTGTTTTGGGTCATTGTCATGCTGGAATACCCATCCACAACCCATTTTCGATGCCCTGGCTGAGGGTAGGAGGTTCTCACCCAAGATTTGACGGTACATGGCCCCGTCCAACGTCCCTTTGATGTGGTGAAGTTGTCCTGTCCCCTTAGCAGAAAAACACCCCCAAAGCATAATGTTTCCACCTCCATGTTTGACGGTGGGGATGGTGTTCTTGGGGTCATAGGCAGCATTCCTCCTCCTCCAAACACGGCGAGTTGAGTTGATGCCAAAGAGCTCCATTTTGGTCTTATCTGACCACAACACTTTCATCCAGTTCTCCTCTGAATCATTCAGATGTTCATTGGCAAACTTCAGACGGCCCTGTATATGTGCTTTCTTGAGCAGGGGGACCTTGCGGGCGCTGCAGGATTTCAGTCCTTCACGGCATAGTGTGTTACCAATTGTTTTCTTGGTGACTATGGTCCCTGCTGCCTTGAGATCATTGACAAGATCCTCCCGTGTAGTTCTGGGCTGATTCCTCACCGTTCTCATGATCATTGCAACTCCACGAGGTGAGATCTTCCATGGAGCCCCAGGCCGAGGGAGATTGACAGTTATTTTGTGTTTCTTCCATTTGCGAATAATCGCACCAACTGTTGTCACCTTCTCACCAAGCTGCTTGGCGATGGTCTTGTAGCCCATTCCAGCCTTGTGTAGGTCTACAATCTTGTCCCTGACATCATTGGAGAGCTCTTTGGTCTTGGCCATGGTGGAGAGTTTGGAATCTGATTGATTGATTGCTTCTGTGGACAGGTGTCTTTTATACTGGTAACAAGCTGAGTTTAGGAGCACTCCCTTTAAGAGTGTGCTCCTAATCTCAGCTCGTTACCTGTCTAAAAAGACACCTGGGAGCCAGAAAACTTTCTGATTGAGAGGGGGTCAAATACTTATTGCCCTCATTAAAATGCAAATCAATTTATAACATTTTTGACATGCATTTTTCTGGATTTTGTTGTTGTTATTCTGTCTCTCACTGTTCAAATAAACCTACCATAAAAATTATAGACTGATCATTTCTTTGTCAGTGGGCAAACGTACAAAATCAGCAGGGGATCAAATACTTTTTTCCCTCACTGTACATACACATACATATACACATACATACATATAAATACATATACATACATATATACAGTGTGGAGAACAAGTATTTGATACACTGCCGATTTTGCAGGTTTTCCTACTTACTAAGCATGTAGAGGTCTGTAATTTTGATCATAGGTACACTTCAACTGTGAGAGACGGAATCTAAAACAAAAATCCAGAAAATCACATTGTATGATTTTAAGTAATTAATTTCCATTCTATTGCATGACATAAGTATTTGATACATCAAAAAAGCAGAACTCAATATTTGGTACAAAAACCTTTGTTTGCAATTACAGTGATCATACATTTCCTGTAGGTCTTGACCAGGTTTGCACACACTGCAGCAGGGATTTTGGCCCACTCCTCCATACAGACCTTCTCCAGATCCTTCAGGTTTCGGGGCTGTCGCTGGGCAATACGGACTTTCAGCTCCCTCCAAAGATTTTCTATTGGGTTCAGATCTGGAGACTGGCTAGGCCACTCCAGGACCTTGAGATGCTTCTTACGGAGCCACTCCTTAGTTGCCCTGGCTGTGTGTTTCGGGTCGTTGTCATGCTGGAAGACCCAGCCACGACCCATCTTCAATGCTCTTAATGAGGGAAGGAGGTTGTTGGCCAAGATCTCGCGATACATGGCCCCATCCATCCTCCCCTCAATACGGTGCAGTCGTCCTGTCCCCTTTGCAGAAAAGCATCCCCAAAGAATGATGTTTCCACCTCCATGCTTCACGGTTGGGATGGTGTTCTTGGGGTTGTACTCATCCTTCTTCTTCCTCCAAACATGGCGAGTGGAGTTTAGACCAAAAAGCTCTATTTTTGTCTCATCAGACCACATGACCTTCTCCCATTCCTCCTCTGGATCATCCAGATGGTCATTGGCAAACTTCAGACGGGCCTGGACATGCGCTGGCTTGAGCAGGGGGACCTTGCGTGTGCTGCAGGATTTTAATCCATGACGGCGTAGTGTGTTACTAATGGTTTTCTTTGAGACTGTGGTCCCAGCTCTCTTCAGGTCATTGACCAGGTCCTGCCGTGTAGTTCTGGGCTGATCCCTTACCTTCCTCATGATCATTGATGCCCCACGAGGTGAGATCTTGCATGGAGCCCCAGACCGAGGGTGATTGACCGTCATCTTGAACTTCTTCCATTTTCTAATAATTGCGCCAACAGTTGTTGCCTTCTCACCAAGCTGCTTGCCTATTGTCCTGTAGCCCATCCTAGCCTTGTGCAGGTCTACAATTTTATCCCTGATGTCCTTACACAGCTCTCTGGTCTTGGCCATTGTGGAGAGGTTGGAGTCTGTTTGATTGAGTGTGTGGACAGGTGTCTTTTATACAGGTAATGAGTTCAAACAGGTGCAGTTAATACAGGTAATGAGTGGAGAACAGGAGGGCTTCTTAAAGAAAAACTAACTGGTCTGTGAGAGCTGGAATTCTTACTGGTTGGTAGGTGATCAAATACTTATGTCATGCAATAAAATGCAAATTAATTACTTAAAAATCATACAATGTGATTTTCTGGATTTTTGTTTTAGATTCCATCTCTCACAGTTCAAGTGTACCTATGATAAAACTTACAGTCGGCAGTGTATCAAATACTTGTTCTCCCCACTGTATATATATATACATATCCTTTAAAAAAATATATTTCCCTTTATTACTTTCCAACCCCACCACCCCTTCCCTAATTGGAGAAAATTAGTGTTATTAGTCCCATCCTTCAACTCCATTGAACACCTCCCATGTATCTCTTAACATCCATATTGGATTTCTATTTGCCATATATTTTTCAACTGTACTGTGATGTTTTACAAAAGTTCTGAACCCTTCTCTTCTCATTGTTTCTACAGATTTTAAATGGAAAATAAACATTTTTGCTAAAAGTATTATTATATTACTGATCAATTGACTATGACATTTCAGATCACCCAGTAGAGCTATCTGCAGGGTTAGCTCCAGGTAAATATTGCAATCCTTCAGCCATTCCTGGACCTGTGTCCAAAAACAAGCTACAAATGGACAGTACCAAAACAAATTATCTAATGATTCTGTCTCTTCGCAGCAAAATTTGCAGAGCTGGGAAGATTGTATCCCCCATATAAATAACATTCTATTGGTAGCAAGAATTTTGTATAATAATTTAAATAGAAAAATTGAAAAAGTTTTGAATCCGGTGTCGTTTTGGGTATCAGTTCATAAACATGGAATCGGTACGTCAAAAATTTCTTCCCTACTATTTTGCAATCTATATGGGACGGCTGTCAATCCTTTGGTCCTTAAATGAAACTGGTATACTTTTTTATTTATCACAATTTTCTTTAACCAATTATGTTCTTTAATGCAAGGCCGACAGACAAGTTTCTTACTTTTTCCCCCTTCCACTTTCCTCTTCCATTTTTGCGGTAATGCTGCAATTATATGGTTGTAATTTTGGGTAGAGCAGACATTTCCATATGTTTTTGTTAGCTGCATGTGCGACAACTCCACCAGTCCTACCTATGATATAATTTACGAAGATTATACCTTTTTTAAACATTGTTTAAAAAAATAATGGTTTTTTATCAATTAGTATATTTTGAGTTTAACCACAATATTCGTTGCATTATTTGTTCTGTCGTTTCTGGAGGATTAAATTGAAATTGCAACCAACTTTCTATGGCTTGTTGACATTATATACATGTGCCCGTTTAATTTTGTCTGGCTTGCCGTTCCAAATAAAATGGAATATTGTTTTCTCATATAATTTAAAAAACTGTTCGCTAGGCGTAGGCAAGACCATAAGCAAATAGGTAAACTGGGATAATACTAAAGAGTTAATCAGTGTGATTTTTCCATAAATTGACAGGTATTTACCTTTCCATGGTAGCGAGGTCTTATCTATTTTTGCTAACTTTATTTTAAAATGTATTGGAGTGAGATCATTTATTTCATTTGGGATATGTATTCCGAGTATATCTACATCACCATCAGACCATTTTATTGGTAGACTACATGGTAATGTAATATATATATTTTTTAATCCAATACGTAATATAGTACATTTATCATAATTTGGTTGTTAGAAAATGTATCTAGATCTTCTATGAGGCTGTGGAGGGATTCAAGTTGTGGATTTAAAAGAAAACATGAATCATCAGCATACAATGACACCTTTGTTTTTAAGCCCTGGATTTCTAATCCCTTGATATTATTGTTGGATCTGATTTTAATAGCTAACATTTCGATGGCCATAATAAATAGATATGCCGATAGTGGACAACCTTGTTTCACTCCTCTTGACAGTTTAAAACTTTCGGAGAAATAGCCAATATTTACTATTTTATACCTAGGGTTGTATATACAGTGGGGGAAAAAAGTATTTAGTCAGCCACCAATTGTGCAAGTTCTCCCACTTAAAAAGATGAGAGAGGCCTGTAATTTTCATCATAGGTACACGTCAACTATGACAGACAAAATTAGAAAGAAAAATCCAGAAAATCGTAGGATTTTTAATGAATTTATTTGCAAATTATGGTGGAAAATAAGTATTTGGTCAATAACAAAAGTTTCTCAATACTTGGTTATATACCCTTTGTTGGCAATGACACAGGTCAAACATTTTCTGTAAGTCTTCACAAGGTTTTCACACACTGTTGCTGGTATTTTGGCCCATTCCTCCATGCAGATCTCCTCTAGAGCAGTGATGTTTTGGGGCTGTCGCTGGGCAACACGGACTTTCAACTCCCTCCAAAGATTTTCTATGGGGTTGAGATCTGGAGACTGGCTAGGCCACTCCAGGACCTTGAAATGCTTCTTACGAAGCCACTCCTTCGTTGCCCGGGCGGTGTGTTTGGGATCATTGTCATGCTGAAAGACCCAGCCACATTTCATCTTCAATGCCCTTGCTGATGGAAGGAGGTTTTCACTCAAAATCTCACGATACATGGCCCCATTCATTCTTTCCTTTACACGGATCAGTCGTCCTGGTCCCTTTGCAGAAAAACAGCCCCAAAGCATGATGTTTCCACCCCCATGCTTCACAGTAGGTATGGTGTTCTTTGGATGCAACTCAGCATTCTTTGTCCTCCAAACACGACGAGTTGAGTTTTTACCAAAAAGTTATATTTTGGTTTCAACTGACCATATGACATTCTCCCAATCCTCTTCTGGATCATCCAAATGCACTCTAGCAAACTTCAGATGGGCCTGGACATGTACTGGCTTAAGCAGGGGGACACGTCTGGCACTGCAGGATTTGAGTCCCTGGCGGCGTAGTGTGTTACTGATGGTAGGCTTTGTTACTTTGGTCCCAGCTCTCTGCAGGTCATTCACTAGGTCCCCCCGTGTGGTTCTGGGATTTTTGCTCACCGTTCTTGTGATCATTTTGACCCCACGGGGTGAGATCTTGCGTGGAGCCCCAGATCGAGGGAGATTATCAGTGGTCTTGTATGTCTTCCATTTCCTAATAATTGCTCCCACAGTTGATTTCTTCAAACCAAGCTGCTTACCTATTGCAGATTCAGTCTTCCCAGCCTGGTGCAGGTCTACAATTTTGTTTCTGGTGTCCTTTGACAGCTCTTTGGTCTTGGCCATAGTGGAGTTTGGAGTGTGACTGTTTGAGGTTGTGGACAGGTGTATTTTATACTGATAACAAGTTCAAACAGGTGCCATTAATACAGGTAACGAGTGGAGGACAGAGGAGCCTCTTAAAGAAGAAGTTACAGGTCTGTGAGAGCCAGAAATCTTGCTTGTTTGTAGGTGACCAAATACTTATTTTCCACCATAATTTGCAAATAAATTCATTAAAAATCCTACAATGTGATTTTCTGGATATTTTTTCTCAATTTGTTTGTCATAGTTGACGTGTACCTATGATGAAAATTACAGGCCTCTCTCATCTTTTTAAGTGGGAGAACTTGCACAATTGGTGGCTGACTAAATACTTTTTTCCCCCACTGTATGATTTTAACCCATTTTATAAGAGATTCTCCAAAATTGAAATGCTCTAGGCATTTATATATAAATATATATAAGGTACCACGTTCATCTGTACAAACAATAGTACGCAAGTATAAACACCATGGGACCACGCGGCCGTCATACCGCTCAGGAAGGAGACGCGTTCTGTCTCCTAGACATGAACGTACCTTGGTGCGAAAAGTGCAAATCAATCCCAGAACAACAGCAAAGGACCTTGTGAAGATGCTGGAGGAAACAGGTACAAAAGTATCTATATCCACAGTAAAACGAGTCCTATATCGACATAACCTGAAAGGCCGCTCAGCAAGGAAGAAGCCAGACTATGGTTTGCAACTGCACATGGGGACAAAGATCGTACTTTTTGGAGAAATGTCCTCTGGTCTGATGAAACAAAAATAGAACTGTTTGGCCATAATGACCATCCTTATGTTTGGAGGAAAAAGGGGGGTTCTTGCAAGCCGAAGAACACCATCCCAACCGTGAAGCACGGGGGAGGCAGCATCATGCTGTGGGGGTGCTTTGCTGCAGGAGGGACTGGTGCACTTCACGAAATAGATTTCATAATGAGGAAGGAAAATTATGTGGATATATTGAAGCAACATCTCAAGACATCAGTCAGGAAGTTAAAGCTTGGTCGCAAATGGGTCTTCCAAATGGACAATGATCCCAAGCATACTTCCAAAGTTGTGGCAAAATGGCTTAAGGACAACAAAGTAAAGGTATTGGAGTGGCCATCACAAAGCCCTGACCTCAATCCTATAGAAAATGTGTCGGCAGAACTTAAAAAGCATGTGCGATCAAGGAGGCCTACAAACCTGACTCAGTTACACCAGCTCTGTCAGGAGGAATGGGCTAAAATTCACCCAACATGTTGTGGGAAGCTTGTGGAAGGCTACCCAAAATATTTGACCCAAGTTAAACAATTTAAAGGCAATGCTACCAAATACTAATTGAGTGTATGTAAACTTCTGAGCCACTGGTAATGTGATGAAAGAAATTAAAGCTGAAATAAATCATTCTCTCCACTATTATTCTGACATTTCACATTCTTAAAATAAAGTGGTGAATGTTTACTAGGATTAAATGTCAGGAATTGTGAAAAACAGAGTTGAAATGTATTTGGCTAAGGTATATGTAAACTTCCGGCTTCAACTGTATATGCCAATTATATGATGGTCCGACCGCATTCTGTCCCCTATCAACACTTTTTAAGCTTTTGGTGCCAACGAGAATTGACATAAGAAAGAAGTGAAGATGACTAGCTTGATTGAGTCTCCGCCATGTTTATCTCACTAGGTCAGGATATTTAAGCCTCCATATATCTACTACTTCTAATGTATCCATGACATTCACGATTTCCTTAAAGTGAATGAGGGGGATAGTTTGTGGTGTGATTTCCTTTACGGTCCATTGAGCTATTTAAAACAGTATTATAATCTCCCACCACAATAATAGAGTATTATTGCAGTGTTGATAATTTATTATATATATTGTCAAAGAAGTGTGGATCATCATTATTTGGTCCGTAAAGGTTAATGAGCCATATCTGTTTATGGTCCAATAACATATTTCAAGTAATCCATCTACCTTGTGGATCTGTTTGGACAATTTGCACATTCGGATCGAAATTACTGTTAATTAATATCATCACCCCTTTTGAGTTTCTTTGCCCATTGGGAGAAGTACATTTCGCTCACCATTCCTTTTTCCACTGCCTTGCTCAAGGACACATCGACAGATTTTTCACCTAGTCGGCTTGGGGATTAGAACCAGCGACCTTTCGGTTACTGGCACAACGCTCTTAACCACTAAGCTACCTGCCGCCCTCCTTCTCTTTGAGCCATGTAAATATTGTTCTTCTTTTGTTATTATCTGCTAAGCCATTACAATTGGCTATACTTATTTCACCACATACCATAATGAGATACAAGTTTCAAATCTATTTATCATTATATATGTTTGTAAATTTACCAATAAAAAAGTACCATAGTGATTGAGTGTCCATATAGCTGTACCATGATACTTGCATTGCTACTAAGTAACCCTCCAATTGTTCTCCACTATTCCCCCCGCTAAAGCCCCTCCCCATCCCAAGTTGGGTCGTCATCCCAGTGATCGGCATCCCACCCCCGTCCCTCCGCATCCCTAGGGCCCCGAGAGGCCAGGACCCATCCATCGAAAACAGCACACAGTGCCACCCACAAAACAGAAGCAGGTCAACCGCCAAAAGCATTTCCAATGCTCTCACCTCAATATATATATATATATATATATATACAGCTATTTAAAAATATATATATCCAAAATATTTTGCATATCTTCATTTCCATCATTATCAATTAATATGCGTAATAATGTTGGCAGTTCATGCGTAGGATTGTTACCTATAACCCGGATTGCCATTGTATTACATTACATTTTTGTCAAGCAATTATTATTTTAGCAAACAATTATTGTGGTTCATCCTATATTCTCCCTAACATCCTTACCCCCTTGCAACAGATGTGGGATAAACACACACGCGCATACTCTAACACACTCAACCCCTTTCCTCCACAATCAACCATAAGATCAGACGCTCAACGGTTGTTACATCCCAGAGCCCAACTCAAGAAAGGACCTGATTTACGAATGCACATACAGTTACAGCTGTTTGAGAAAGCATGCAAGATTGAGCAAAAATTGACAACAATGTAAGATTTGATGAATCTATGTCAAGTCCTAGGTGATAGAGCTCAGATCCACCCTCTTCCCCTGAGACACAAACACTCTGGTCCCCCGTTGTAACCATTTTTCCCAAGCATCTCCGTGCTGTCAGACCTTTGATTATTTTGTGCCACCAGGGCCACAATAATAAGCCCCCTCTCTGATTGTCCGAGTGTGACCCCTCCCCATGGGTTACTGCAGCCAGTGTTGCCAGCACTGCCACTACCTGGGTGGGGGTACCCCACCGGAATCCCCCACCGGCTAGGTACAAGGTCGTGAAGGTTCTCATTAGCAGCTTTGAGAATTTCCTTGTATATTATGCTCTCCCATCAGGGGGCTCTGGCTTTGTAGGACCAACCCTGCCAGGCAGGCTCAGAATCTTGAGGGGGCGGTGCTGCTCAAGTAGGTCTCTGACCGCATTTATTTTTCTGTTTTGGCTGCATATAAGCAATTCACAGCAGGGCCATAAAACAGATAGGGACTTCTCTTTGGTGTATGGGTCGCTCAGGTGGGTGTCTAGGATATAGGGTTGGGGATCATTCCATCATGATAGGACAATAAAAAAATAGATTAGATGTATACTATATTTTAAAATGTATATCCCTCATCTGCACAAAATGTGAAAGCTCTCTCTCACAACCCCTGTTCACAGACACACATTGGTTCTGGGATATGCAACCATTTCCTTTCTTACTCACTTAACGGCACACTTTTTCAAACACAAAAACGCACACCACACCTTCCATCACAATACATCCTCACATACCCACATACTGTGCCTTCTATGTATTCTGTTCGCTATGTTTTTATCTCCACTATGTTGATTGAGTACATGTGTTCTAATTAGTTGTATTTGAAGATGTATTATTTTGCTTGTTATCTTTTCTTGTAATACCGTCTTATCCCTTATCCCTATAAATACTATAAATGTGCTTTATTATCACAATCCCTACCATGGCTAGTATTGGGTGTTCCATTATTCGACTCCTCTATTAGAACTTTAGTTGATTGTGTAGTTGTGTAATGCATTGGCAATAGCTACAGCTAGTGCTGAGCGATTAACCGACATTTCAGTTATTTTTTCGTTTTTTTTAAACAACTAATTGGTTCAATTATTCGAATGCTCGATGTGGAGTTTTTGATGTAGAGATAAATCAGATCAAGCCTGAACTGTGCGATGTAGTACGGAGTTGTAGTTTCCAACAGGCCAATATTGTACATAGTTTAAAGCAGAAAACACGGTAATGAACTACAATGACTATAATCCATTGCGCGCCCGCTGAGAGAAGAGAGAACGCACCGATCGAGGGGGATAGAAAGCTGTTGCTTGGCGAGGTATCTCTACCTGAAAATACATGATGTAAGTGATTGATAGTTGGTATTCAGCAGTCATAGAAGTATGCCTTATTTACTTTGAAGAACTACTAAAATAGTGATTTAGTCAGACAGCACAGGCAGCAGCTCTATAGAGATGAGATGATGACTTGGAATGAAATAATAAAGTCCTCAAATAAAACAAATATTTTATTAAAGTAATGTGACTTTTATTAATTGTTTTATTCTGTGTTACAGCATTCAACCCACATAATGCATAGTGCATTAAAAAAAAAAAATAGAAATGGAAAAACGTGATAAATTTTTTTTAGTCATCGAACCGAAACTGAACCGACCTCAAAAAGCATGAATCGCTCAGCACTAGCCACAGCATAATCTACTTAACAGATGAGATGGAACGGCAAGCTAAACAACACTCCCTATATAACACACTACTTCTGACCAGAGCCCCATTGGTAGTAAACAGGGAGGCATTTGGGATGCATACAAAGTCTGAGGGGTTCATGAACAGACAGTAACTTCAAAGAACTCAAACACAAATTGGTAACTACCTGGTACAAAATGCTAACTACAGATGTAGGATCTTAATTTGATCACCCGGTTGTTGCAGGAAATTTCCTGCACAACAGGAAATGCAAACTTATAGTGTATTCAAGGTTTAAAAAGGCGTGTAAAGTTTGTAATTTCCATTTAACATTTTCAGACTTGATTTCAACTAATACAAAATGAATCAACCCTACAAAAATGTCCATTCATTATAATCCACCCAAAAATCGAATTTCCTGTTGCTGACATGGCATGCTATTCACTATATAGTGCCCTACATTTGGCTGCAGTAGGACCTGATACTATTAGCTCGGGGGAGTTGTAGAATGTCATTGTATACTGTAGCATTAAGATTTCCCTTCACTGGAACTAAGGGGCCTAGCCTGAACCATAAAAAAAACAGCCTAAGACCATCATTCCTCCTCCACCAAACTTTACACTATGCATTCGGGCAGGTAGCGTTCTCCTGGCATCTGCCAAACTCAGATTCTTCCGTCGGACTGCCAGATGGTGAAGCATGATTCATCACTCCAGAGAAGGCATTTCCACTGCTCCAGAGTCCAATGGCGGTGAGCTTTACACCACTCCAGCTGATGCTTGGCATTGCGATCTTAGGCTTGTGTGCAGCTGCTCGGCCATGGAAACCCATTTCATAAAGTTCCCGATGAACAGTTCTGTGCTGACATTGCTTCCAGAGGCAGTTTGGAACTCAGTAGTGAGTGTTGCAACCGAGGACAGACGATTTTTACGCACTTCAGCACTTGGCGATCCCATTTTGTGAGCTTGTGTGGCCTACCACTTCGCAGCTGAGCTGTTGTTTACATTTTAGTCATTTAGCAGATGCTCTTATCCAGAGCGACTTACAGTTAGTGAGTGCATACATTATTATTTAATTTTTTTCATACTGGCCCCCCGTGGGAATCAAACCCACAACCCTGGCGTTGCAAACGCCATGCTCTACCAACTGAGCTACATTCCTGCCGGCCATTCCCTCCCCTACCCTGGATGACGCTGGGCCAATTGTGCGCCGCCCCATGGGTCTCCCGGTCGCAGCCGGCTACGACAGAGCCTGGATTCGAACCAGGATCTCTAGACCACTGCGCCACTCGGGAGAGTGCTCCTAGATATTTCCACTTCACAATAACAGCACTTACAGTTGACCGGGGAAGCTCTAGCAGGGCAGAAATTTGACAAACTGACTTGTTGGAAAGGTGGCATCCCATGACGGTGCCACATTGAAAGTCACTGAGCTCTTCAGTAATGCCATTCTACTGCCAATGTTTGTCTATGGAGATTGCATGGATGTGTGCTTGATTTTATACACCTGTCAGCAACGGGTGTGGCTGAAATAGCTACATCCACTAATTTGAAGGGGTGTCCCCAATGTTCCCTCTAATTATTTCTGCTGAGTGCAAACTTCATTCTGTGCAACTTCCAGTGCGCGTTTACTGTGAACACTGAGGCTGTACCCACTTTAAGTTACAGTTTTAACAGTGTCCAAGTAGGCTACTGTGGCTATTTGATCATAATGTAGGCCTACCAGAGTGGCCTACCATTAAAAACTATGGAGAAAATGAATCCCATAACATTTTAACATGGAAATAGCTGTCCTATCATTCAGCCTACAGTAGCAGCTAATGTGTGGTGTTCAGTGTAGGCCTACATTCCATGAGACTTTTGAAAATAAAACTTGTCCTTCAGATAAGGAGGTGACTGAAAATGTTGTGTTGTTCGATGCAAGAAACCACTTTACAAAATAAAAATGCATTATTATTCCCATTCCATTATTACAGAGAATCAGACAAATTATGCTTCTCTCTGCCTATTGGCTACTTAGCTTATTCAAGCCTGTCTCAAAACACTGGTCCTTTAAGACAGAAAAAGCTCTTTACCTGACTTGCTTTTCAAAGATGTCTAGAAATATAAATGCTTTGTTCTCTTGTAGGAAGCAATCACTCCACTATTGCTGACTACAATGTATCTATAACTGGAATAAAAACTCACTAACTAGCAAAGGATATGAACAACATGTGCACACATGGCTACATGCTAATTTTGCTTTGATCTCAAAACAAGGTTATGTACTCACGAACACGGTCAAGTTCAAAGTAAATGGCACAGATCCATATATGGCAATGGTCTATTTTTCATATAGGCCTACGGCAGCTCTGATTGGTTATACCGCACCTGTCTGTAGAGTATGGGCTGAGTCATGCTCAATAGAACCCTACTCCGATGTGTTCTCCCTACAAGAAAATCTCTTGCATAGTTCGTTTTTTTTTGTTTCGTTAGGTTACATTGAGAGTGGCTAATATTGCATTGATACGATCACAATTGCCACAGGAAAGGGAAACGTTGATAGTGAAAACTCTAGATGGTTGAGTGAAGTTCAATCTCGTGCTTCTGTCAGGGGAGCTGTGCGGCTGTCTCGGGGCTACCGGAGGGCGCAGTTCAGAGGGAACATTGGTGTCCACATACTTTTGTATATACAGAAAAGTGTACTATTAGCTGTGGGTCTGTAGTATACTGTAGTATTTAATATAGTGTTCTCCAGTATACTACAACATTATATACTAAGTACTACACATGATTGAGGGATACTACAGTGTGCAGTATAGTATTCTACAGTATACTACAGTTTACTACATAATTCTATAGTAAGTACTGATACTTTTGTTATAGGCATTTTTCAACTAATGTGACCCTCGAATGGTCTCACAGCCAACTGGTGCGACCCTCGACTGGTCGCGGCAGGTAGCTTAGTGGGTAAGAGCGTTGTGCCAGTAACTGAAAGGTTGCTGGTTCTAATCCCCGAGCCGACTAGGTGAAAAATCTGTCGATGTGCCCTTAAGCAAGGCGCTTAACCCTAATTGCTCTGGATAAGAGCGTCTGCTAAATGACTAAAACGTAAATGTCTCATAGCTAACTGGTGTGACCCTCGACATAGCCATTGGATGCAGGTCGGGGCAAACTGACATATTGCAGAGTAGACAAAATGTCCTCCCAGTGTGTTTACGCATCAGTACCCTGGCACCATAGATACTTCACATGTGATTACATAACCTTTCACATCTGGATTCAAATTTCTACATGAGATTTCTGCAAACCAAGTCATTATGATACACAGGGCTTTCAACATACATATGGGACAACATTGTGTGTATTTATAGAGTCATTATTGTTCAACATGTTGTTACCTGGGATTTGAACTCACATCCTCTTGGTTCACAGCATTCAGAGCTTCCTGCTACGCTACCATGCCTGTGTCAGAAACTGATTTCACCTGTATTCCTACACTGGACTTCAAAGTAAATCTCAGTTTTGTTAAAAATACACTCAAGAAAAACGATTATATTTATCATAGTGATTCAGGAGTAACATTAAAACAGAATTATATGCCCCACCAACATTATACAACTATACAGAAAACCCTCAAATTACTGAAATAATTCAATTAAATCAATGATGAGAGAATAGTCAGAATAACTGGTAACTATAATAGCAGTGCAGATTAGGTTTTTGCAGAGATGTATTATAGGTATTGAATGTGTGAAGGAATGCTACAGACTTTGTGGCGCAGCAGAATGATCAGCCTACTTCCAATCCAGTGGTTCTGAGTTCAAATCCCAGGTGGGGTCATCATTTTAGCTGAACAGCAATAAACACATGGAATTGCACATTTGAAAAAGTGATCACATCTGAAGTGACGTGATAACATGGAACTACACTGTTAGCCATTGCTGTTTATTTTGGGGTAAATGTTACAGTTATTTTACGGTAAATGTCTACAGTAATAGGATACTGTATTAGTGTTTTGCAATTTATTTACTGTCAATAGCAATGCACTTGGGTACTTTTTGTCCCGTCCTGCAAAATAACTTGCCTCAATTGCAATTGCATTTAAACTTATAGGATACTTTAGAAGTGCTTATGGTATACACTGTAAAAAAATAAAAAATAATCTGGTAATTTTAGAGTAAGTTACCGGCTACTGAGCTGTGGTGAAAATAGTGGAAGCAACTTTTAATGTATTTCTACAGCTAAAATGTATTTTGTAAGTAAATATACAACAACAAACTGTATTCAGGAAGTTCACAGAAATTCTAATTCTAATTCAATTATTGTCAATGCCGTAAAAATAGGAACTGGGTTTACTTTCTGAATTGACAACATTGGCTTGAGATGCTACCACACCTGGGATTTGAACTCACAACCTCTTAGATGACAGCGACCTGAATTTCCTGCTTCGCCACCAGGTCTGTGCCCATGACGGAGATTGGCCACAGATTTATTGGCGAGAATACATTTCTGCACATTGCTAAAAGTTGCCCGGAATCAAGTCAATAATTGTGCGATTTATCTGTCACCAACTAAACAGTAGCAGTGCTCAGAGACACTAGACATTAAGGCCTAGATTCAATCAGATGAAGCGTAAATAATAATAATATGCCATTTAACAGACGCTTTCATCCAACGCGACTTACAGTCATGCATGCATACATTTTTGTGTATGGGTGGTCCTGGGGATCGAACCCACTACCTTGGCGTCACAAGCGCCGTGCGCTACCAGCTGAGCTACAGAGGACCACGATAGTGTCAGGGGTATAACTGCATTAAAGCTGTCAAAACGGGGAGCTCATTGTCAAGAAGTCACACCAGTCCTACTCAGAACGAGAAAGTGTAGGTTACATAGAAATAATGACAAATTGAAAATCATAAAACAAAATACTAAGAATGACTATCAGCCTAATAAAAGTGTAGATTACATCTCACATTCCAGTGTTCCAACGTGTAAACAAAGCCGCAAGAGATTTATCTTAATACAGCTCCATGCAGCCAATGGCAATGTCCACTTCAAGAACACACACACACACACACACACACACACACACACACACACACACACACACACAGGAGTATGGTTACGGTACAGTGTTGTTCCCTAGTGTACAAAAAGGTCAAAGGTACCTTCAGAGTTACACATCATACTGGTCAGTACCTTTTAGGGTACATTTTTCAACCCAATATATTAACTATAAAGCTGCGTTTGTAACCATGTAGGAGATGGGAATTTACCAGTTGTGAAATCGTAAATACCAGTTGGACGCATTAAAATGCTTTGAAATCATTGGGAAACGCCAATTGGCTAATGGCCAACAAACTATAAACTAAAAGTACAGCTATCATGCTTGTGAACAAATTATAGAGTTCAAAAACCATTTTACAATTTTGTTCAATACTGCGGATACATGTGCAAAACTCTAAATACAGTTATCACAACAACACTCTATGTGGCAACCTGTGGATCCTTTGTCATTGCTTTGACACAAAATGCATTCAATGACAACATCTTTCAAATTACATAAATACTTGTCTCACAAAAACACATTTACCAACAAAACTCTATGTATCTACAGACCATTTTGCAAATGTTAAGATACCCTTATCAAAACTGTTCAACTCAAGTTCAAAATCTACTGAAAATTGAATTAGACTAAAATTCTAATAAAGAAAAATAATAATAATAACTCTTAATTATTCACATCTGATTTTCATTCTACATTACGTAACTGAAGACCTACCCAGGTGTTTACCATTTTTATGTCATTACCATCACTACAAAAGCGGCCATCTTTGGAATATATTTTACATAAACATGGACCCAGCCAGAGATCGTGTTGTGGCTTACAGAGGTGGAAGAGTTGCCGGGCAAGGCAGAGGATTACGTATCCGTGGTGGAAGACGATTGAGGGGAAGATCCAGAGTTGTAGTGTCAGATGACATTAGGGCTACAATCATTGATCATGTTGTCAATCATGGTCTATCAATGAGAGATGCTGGTCTCAGAGTGCAGCCAAATTTGCAACGCTCAATTGTGTCATCTATTATAAGAACCTTCCAGCAAAAAACAGGTAAGATATGCATTCTGCATGGGCATCTAACTGTACTGAATATTACTGTAGAGTAGTAAATTGAGCAAAAGCTCTCCGAACCACTTGTGTGTAATTGTATTTCTGTTTTAGGACCCAACGGTTACCAAATGGAGGGGGGAGAGGTAGGATTTTCTCTGCTCAGCAGGAAGCTGTAATTGTTGACATGGCCATTAGCAACAATGCCATAAAACTCAAGAGAAATTCAAGAGAGAGTGTTGGCAGACAATAATACATTTCAAAATGTTGAAAGTGTAAGCACGACAACCATTGCTACAGTCTCGACAAAGCATCATATCAGCATGAAGCAGGTGTACACTGTTCCCTTTGAGAGCAACTCTGATCGTGTCAAGGAACCCTGGTACCAATATGTCCAGGTAAGATGACTATATCCTGTAATACAGTGCTGTTTTTACTGTAAACAAAACCCACCAGAGCACTGCACACTCAGCAGTGATTTCAGTTACAGTATACTGTAATGTAAACTACTGTTATAGAATAACTGTTATGTTGCCCTGTGGATTGACAATATTTTAGAGTGTCATGGAGCTTGAAGCCAGGCCAACACCCCACATGTTCGTCTTTGTGGATGAGGCTGGTTTTAACATGGCCAAAACACGCCGACGTGGAAGGAATGTGATTGGGAAAAGAGCAACAGTGAATGTCCCGGGCCAGAGGGGTGCCAACATCACAATGTGTGCCGCAATATCCTCTGAAGGATTGCTGTTACATAAACCACTAATTGGGCCATACGACACAGAGTGCCTCATTTCATTCATAGATGACCTCTATGGAAGGCTTTTGCCAGGTGAAGAAAGAGGGCAAGTCAGAAGAAATATGGAAACCTGGGTGATTGTATGGGACAATGTGGCATTTCACCACTCCCATGCAGTCACAGAGTGGTTTGCAGCCCATCCCAGGATGGTGTCATTTCCTCCCCCCTTACTCTCCCTTCCTCAACCCCATAGAATAATTATTTTCCTCATGGAGGTGGAAAGTTTATGACCACCATCCACATTATCAAATGTCACTCTTGGATGCAATGAATGCAGGATGCCTGGGATATCTCTGCAGAAGATTGCCAGGGATGGTTCAGGCATGCAAAGAGATTATTTCCCAGGTGTATTGCGCGAGAGGCCATTCGATGTGATGTGGATGAGAACTTGTGGCCCAATGCAGCAGACAGGGTTGACTAGCACTGTCATGAGCTCCGAGGCATGCATTGAAATCGCTAAGCAGCTAACTTCGAAGCAGTGTGCCAATGCGTGTATCACTTTATCAGAAATCCGTCATCAATGACGTCCAAAGCTTCGGTTGTGATTCCGCCGTGGTTCCGGTGCTTTCTTGGATTCCAAGCTGCTTTCAAACACCGACCTCAACTGGACACCGTACTTACAAATATAGTTATGATTTTATACAGACAGTTTCACTTGACCAGTAGCTTAGCAGGTAGAGTAAGGAACTATGGAACATTCAAGGACGTGAGGGTTTGAGGTTGAAGCCGGAGTGGGGATATCCAACATGCATTCAGAATGACTGCCAGGGTTGGGAAGACTATATGAGACTACCAAAACCATCTAAACTGGAACACCCATCGCAGTAACAGTAAGTCCAAGTAGCATATTGGCAGTGGTGTAAAGTACTTAAGTAGAAATACTTTAAAGATTTTGTACAGACAGTTTCACCTGACCAGTATCTCAGCAGCCAGAGTAGGGAACTATGGAACATTCAAGCACATGAGGGCGTGAAGGCACACTATTTAGGAAATGGTATTATGTGAAACCACACTCTCTGCACTGTTGTTCAAATCATTAGTTTGATTTAGTATAGTATGAGCTTCTGTGTTAAGCATCCTAAATAATGCCATAGATTCAGTAAAAAAAAAAAAGAGTAATCTTTAAGGCAAAAAAAGGGAGATGTAAGATCTGGTATCCCAACGGATTGTAAACTACTAAAGCCAATGACTTAACCGCTGCGCTACGGAGTTCTGACAAAAACAGCAGAAAAAAAACTATCTGATAATCACACGCTGGTATTTATTGCTGACCTGCTGATTTGACATTTTAGTCATTTTAGCAGATGCTCTTATCCAGAGCGACTTACAGTTAGTGCATACATTATTTAATTTTTTAATTCCCCGTGGGAATCGAACCCACAACCCTGGCATTGCAAACGCCATGCTCTACCAACTGAGCTACATCCCTGACGGCCATTCCCTCCCCTACCCTGGACGAATTGTGCGCCGCCCCATGGGTCTCCCGGGCGCGGCCGGCTACGACAGAGCCTGGATTCAAACCAGGATCTCTAGTGGCACAGCTAGCACTGCGATGCAGTGCCTTAGACCACTGCGCCACTCGGGAGAGTTGTCATTAATGTGTAATTGTGAACTGATAATGACGCTCCGAGTAATTAACCGTTTTTTCGGCACAATTTGTTGAAAGCGTTGAAGCCTTCAGAAAGCCTCGGTTTCCCATCACTACTACAAGGTACCGAACTATACCATGTGAGCTCATATGTGTACCTGTGAAGTTTACCTTTGACCTTTTTGTACCCCAGGCAACAACCCTGTAGTATACCCTAACCATACCCTTCATTTTTGCGGGTGTGTTAATATATGTTCCAAGTAGTAATTATGAACGTGGTGGCACTGCAGAAACATCGATGCACTTCAAACCAATATTTAGCTAGTTCAAATCTCTATGTCAAGTGTCCTTGAGCACTGCTAGTTTAACGCTGATGTTATGTTGGTGGTGATATAATTGGACAATGATTTACCTGATTCTGGGCATCTTTTAGCTAAGTGCTTGAATGGATTCCTGCCATTAAGTCTGTGGCCGTATCTCTTTTACGCTCACAGATCTGGTGGTGTAGCTGCACTGTAGCAGGAAGTTTAAAGTTGCTAGCGACCAAGAAGTTACGAGTTCAAATCCCTTTTAAAAGCTGAGTCCCAATTGTGGTCACACTACAAGATTTTACAGTAATTTAAATCAGAATACAGCAGCATGCTGTCATTTTATCGAAATAACGCCTTCATTTACTTTATTTTAACAGCAACTTTTTTTGCAGAAACGTTTTCTTGCCATTCTCCATTATGTCCACAGACTTGGTGGTCCAGCAGGAATGTCTGGTAGCTAACAACAACCACGAGACTGTGAGTTCCAATCCCAAGTGGTGTTGAGTCACAAGTCAGCAGCGTTCTGTCCTTTTAACATTAGTGCCTTCATTTAGCTGTAAAAAAAAATACAGTAGCCTTTTGTAGATTTACCATATTTACAAAAGGTCCCCTGGAGGTTTTTGTCTACAAAAGGCTACTGTATTTTTTTACAGCTAAATGAAGGCACTAATGTTAAAGGACAGAACATTCTAAGAACATCCTAAAAACGTCCTTGGGGACGTCGCTGGAACAAACCTGAAACTAGACCAAACCTGCAGGGGACCGTGACTGTTTCAATTGAATTAATGTAAATGATGCCTTTCAAAGTAAAATATTCTAAATTACATTTGACACCCTGGGCATTCACATGCTCAAATATTGTCACGTGTAGTTAGTTTTATCTTATCATATGTTGTCACAGTAACTTCACATTAAATCACTTATCACATGAGATCACACGAGATCACGTGTTCACGTGAAATTCATGTTTTTTTTTCTTCCGTAAGGGTATAGCAATCTCGTAACGGGTAATTAGTTTACTCCAATTAGGGGTGGTGGGGTTAGGGGGAAATAACAACAACAACAAAATATATTTAAAAAATTATATATATATATATATATATATACAGTACCAGTCAAGGGTTTTTCTTTCTTTATTTCATTACTATTTTCTACATTGTAGAATAATAGTGAATACAATAAAACTATGAAATAACACATATGGAATCATGTAGTAAGAGAAGAGAAGAGACAGAAAATGTGTTTGGGTTAAGGACTCCAGAACAGGAGTGTAAGCGAGGGAAGGTCAGAGTCGAAATGAGAGAGAAAGGAGGATAAAAATACAAATCACACTGCCAGGGACTCAGAGCCCACTGTATCAGACTCCATTCACTATTCATGGAATTGTGACACATCATCCCCACTGAGAGCAATGGATGGTATGAAGACCAATGAGCTCTCCAAACAGGTCAGGGACAAAGTTGTGGAGAAGTACAGATCAGGGTTGGGTTATAAAAAAATATCAGAAACTTTGAACATCCCACGGAGCACCATTAAATCCATTATTAAAAAATGGAAAGAATATGGTACCACAACAAACCTGCCAAGAGAGGGCCGCCCACCAAAACTCACGGACCAGGCAAGGAGGGCATTAATCAGAGAGGCAACAAAGAGACCAAAGATAACCCTGAAGGAGCTTCAAAGCTCCACAGCGGAGATTGGAGTATCTGTCCATGGGACCACTTTAAGCCATACACTGGCCAACTGGCTGACTGGCTGACTGACTGGCCGACTGGCCGACTGGCTGGCTGACTGACTGGCTGACTGGCTGACTGGCTGACTGACTGGCTGACTGGCTGACTGGCTGACTGGCTGACTGACTGACTGGCTGACTGGCTGACTGGCTGACTGACTGGCTAAACCTGCTGAACATAATCCGTGACATGAAAGCCAGCGCTGCCTGGAACAGAATGGTATTTAAATGGGAGAGCAGAGGTGATCCCACTGATAGTTAATAGACATTGTAGAACCTCCTCCACATACTCTACATAGTCATATTCAACACAGTAAAGATATTCAGACATGGACCTTGCTTATATCAGGCATTACATAAGGCTCAGTACCGACGACTTGACTTTAAATACATGGTCATAATAACTAGGAGGCTGTACTGTCCAAATCCATGAACACATCTGGTTCCAAGTCCCATCTCTCATGCCTGTACTGTACATCAAGGTTTTAGTGTTAGCTTATTTAGCCTGAAAGCTATTTCCAACTCTTTTCCCTGAGCCCACTGCTCAAACCTCTTCAAAGCATGCATGTATTCAGTAGAGTCGAGCTGGGAAGGTATTAACATGTATTAATATATTTAATGACATTCCTACTTCTTAGCTCTTCTTAGCGCGCGCGCACACACACACACACACACACACACACACACACACACACACACAGCCACAACTGGAAAGGAAGCCGTTTTTACCCCCAGAGGGAGCTGATGTAGGTCTACCACATTTATACCATTAGTCTCTCGCATGTTAAAGTCCATGGCCAGTGCAAATGAAGAGAGGAACACTTCATAGATATGTGCACTTTCAAAAACACAACTAGGAGAACCTCGCCACAAAATAAATAACTGTGGGTGTCACGATCGTCATAATGAGCGGACCAAGGCGCAACGTGATATGAGTACATACTTTAATAGGTACTTTTAATTACAAAACAACAAAACGATACGTGAAGTCCTCGGTCATAAACACACAAACCTACACGGAACAAGATCCCACAAAAGACAAGTGCACAACAGGCTGCCTAAGTATGGTTCCCAATCAGAGACAACAAGCAACAGCTGATTCACGTTGCCTCTGATTGAGAACCACCCCGGGCCAACATAGAAACACATAAACTAGATCGTGAACATAGAACACAAAACATAGACACTACACAACCTGGCTCCACATAAAAGAGTCCCTAGAGCCAGGGCGTGACAGTGGGGCCCTTTGGTGAGCTCTCGATGACAAGAGGCAGAAACCAGCGAGAAACCTGTTGAGCCTGAACGCTGTTAAACCAGTGGGGGGGGGGAAATAATCTTCATACATTTTTAACACACGCCACCATGTTGTGGAAATAACAACCAAGTAACAACAAAATAATACAGCATGCAGTGGATTTTCAATGCTCCGTTGAAGTGAGCCATTTTGCAGCGTTTGGCCGTCTCACTGCCTGAATGCTGTCGTGTTGTGGGAATAGCAACCAAATAAGACAGTCATTTGTGGTATGTTCTAATATTCAAACGGTCCTTTTTACTGTGTGGCTCAGTAGGTAACGCATGACGATTGGCCACGCCAAAGATCAAGGGTTCGATTGCCGCTGGGGCCACCCGTACGGAAAATGTATACACACATGACATTAAGCTTTGGATGACAGCGTCTGCTAACGGGCATATACTAATTTATATACTGTGATTAATAGCGTACAGATTTTCTTGATAGGTTTACTCACAACCTGAATGCAGCCATGTCTTGGTCTGTGTCCAATGGCTCCTGTAGTGTTTGTATGGCTCCATCACACAGGATCTTCCCTGGTGGGACACATCACTCACCCCTACAGAGACCCAATCTGGAGAGAGGGAGGGAGGGAGAGAGACAAGGAGGGGGAGAGAGAGTTGCCTGAGGCTGCAGAAAAACATGTTCCTGGAAACAGACACTCTACTATGAATGAATGTCAATCATATTATAATCAATTATAATATTGTATTGCATCACTGCATTGTGCTTTTCCCAGAGTACACTGCATTAACGTCCATCCCCTGAGTTGGAGAAGATTTCAGACTGAACAAATCAAGCATTTATGAAATGTACTATTCAGTCTCAAATCTGTTCCCCTCCCCTGAACCCCCATTTCCCCAGCTGTATAATTCATTAATGCGGTTTTGTGTTTATTGTGAAAACCCAGAGCTCCGGAGTCCATGTTGAGAGAGAGAGAGAGAGAGAGAGAGAGAGAGAGAGAGAGAGAGAGAGAGAGAGAGAGAGAGAGAGAGAGAGAGAGAGAGAGAGAGAGAGAGAGAGAGAGAGAGAGAGAGAGAGAGAGAGAGAGAGAGAGAGAGAGAGAGGACATTCACCCCGTCGCGCTCACCTCTGTTATCATGAAGTGCTTTGAGAGGCTGGTCATGGCCCACATCAAGGCCAGCATGCCAGGCCCACTGGACCCACTCCAATCTGCCTACTGCTCCAACAGATCCATGGAAGATTCCATTTCCATCACTATTCACACGGCCGTAACACAACTGGACAAGAGGAACACGTATGTGAGAATGCTGTTGATTGACTACACTTCAGCATTCAACACTATTGTTCCCTCCAAGCGCGACACCAAGGTATTGGGAGGAGGGCATTGTGCCGTCTAACCTGAACTGCCTGGTGAAATCCCCAGGGACACAGGAATCATTAGAAGCCAGTTTCTAGAACACACAGTTACTAGAACAGATTTGGTCGAAATTCCGAAACTGCAAAGATTCAGCCCCGTTTAACAAACTCTGAGCATAGCCCCTTTACAGAAGAATCCAAGGTAGTTACAGTACAGTTTCACAACGAATGCATCCAGGACTACGACATACAAGTTTGGTTAAGCAGGTTCGCCACCATCATGTCAGCGGCTAGGAGTGTCCTGGACGAAGACAACATCTGGACTGGGGCACGAAAATGGCTAGTAATGTTAAGACTTGGACCCAACCGGAGTGGGTGGAGTCCAACACCTCCCCAGCACCATCACGCTGAGGAACAACAGAGGCTCCGTCCACTACTACGGCATTCCCAAACTGTGCAGGAACTTCGGACAACTGGGCCATCTGGCTGCAACCCGCAGAGCTATCATCTGTACGATCTGTAAAGACAACCATCCTACCTCAGACTGTACCTCCACACGCCCCCTGCAACTTGTGTGGTGAAAGGAGGTAATTTCTTCAGAACCTGCCCCAGTTCCTATGCCTGCAGGGCAAGGGCCAACGCCACCAACCCAAATCCCAACCCCCTCCACCAGATAACAACCATGAAGACCCAGAACTTTACACCGGCACCGCCCAGCCAACCACCCAAGATGTGTCAGAAATGGCCCCCATCCCTGTCACCACCCAAGACATCCCAGAAACAGCCCCCACCCCTGCCGGCCCCTCTGCCTTTGCACCCCCAACAAATCCCTTCCTTACTGCCTCCACCCCCTCCAAACCCCTGATCAAAATGGAGCCGGTTTTGAGAGAGCTCATACAACAGGAAGACCCCCTCGCCTCACAGCTCATACAACAGGAAGACCCCCTCGCCTCACAGCTCATACAACAGGAAGACCCCCTCGCCTCACAGCTCATACAACAGGAAGACCCCCTCCCCTCACAGCTCATACAACAGGAAGACCCCCTCGCCTCACAGCTCATACAACAGGAAGACCCCCTCCCCTCACAGCTCATACAACAGGAAGACCCCCTCGCCTCACAGCTCATACAACAGGAAGACCCCCTCGCCTCACAGCTCATACAACAGGAAGACCCCCCTCGCCTCACAGCTCATACAACAGGAAGACCCCCTCGCCTCACAGCTCATACAACAGGAAGACCCCCCTGGCCTCACAGCTCATACAACAGGAAGACCCCCTCGCCTCACAGCTCATACAACAGGAAGACCCCCTCGCCTCACAGCTCATACAACAGGAAGACCCCCTCGCCTCACAGCTCATACAACAGGAAGACCCCCTCGCCTCACAGCTCATACAACAGGAAGACCCCCCTGGCCTCACAGCTCATACAACAGGAAGACCCCCTCGCCTCACAGCTCATACAACAGGAAGACCCCCTCGCCTCACAGCTCATACAACAGGAAGACCCCCTCGCCTCACAGCTCATACAACAGGAAGACCCCCTCGCCTCACAGCTCATACAACAGGAAGACCCCCCTGGCCTCACAGCTCATACAACAGGAAGACCCCCTCGCCTCACAGCTCATACAACAGGAAGACCCCCTCGCCTCACAGCTCATACAACAGGAAGACCCCCTGGCCTCACAGCTCATACAACAGGAAGACCCCCTCGCCTCACAGCTCATACAACAGGAAGACCCCCTCGCCTCACAGCTCATACAACAGGAAGACCCCCTCGCCTCACAGCTCATACAACAGGAAGACCCCCTCGCCTCACAGCTCATACAACAGGAAGACCCCCTGGCCTCACAGCTCATACAACAGGAAGACCCCCTCGCCTCACAGCTCATACAACAGGAAGACCCCCTCGCCTCACAGCTCATACAACAGGAAGACCCCCTCGCCTCACAGCTCATACAACAGGAAGACCCCCTCGCCTCACAGCTCATACAACAGGAAGACCCCCCTCGCCTCACAGCTCATACAACAGGAAGACCCCCCTGGCCTCACAGCTCATACAACAGGAAGACCCCCTCCCCTCACAGCTCATACAACAGGAAGACCCCCCTCGCCTCACAGCTCATACAACAGGAAGACCCCCCTCCCCTCACAGCTCATACAACAGGAAGACCCCACTCGCCTCACAACTCCAGTTCTTAGATGACGATGAAGACCCAAACTGGACAAAAATGACCAAACGGACAAAACAACAGACCAGACCAAAAGACCACCCCAGAATCAAAACCCTGACGCCAGCAAACACGACCCGCCAGACCCTCTATCCCCTCCGAGAAACCGTCTCCCCCTCCCAGACCCATCATCATGACCTTGACAACACACTCCGAACAGAAGGACTTTCCCTAGACGGCTGTTCATGGTTGCCTCCCCACCAGATAATCCATCTATAGACGGCAGGTGGTACCTACAGAGAGCTTCCCCCACGGAGGCACTCATACTGAACACACCTACCAACTGTTTGTGAGTGCTCCGTGGTCAGGTGGGTCTGGGCCCTGTTTGCTCCCTCTGTCTTCCAGCCTCCAGCGTCCAGCCTTGCCGCTGCTTCGTTCCTCCTCCAACACCAGCCCAGCCGATGGACATACCCTCCACCTCCCCCACATACCCCTGCTCCCCCTCCATCCCTTTCCCCCTTTCCTCCCCCTACACTTATCCCTCTCACAGAACCACACCAGAACCAGGAACCAGTCATCACCACACCAGAAGGGCACGGAGGAAGGACCAAAGCTCTAGACCTACGCCCGGAGCGAGCAGGCCACAGGAGAGTACCATCACTGATCTAATAATAATAATAATATACTCCGGGTCTTGTTCTTCCAGGTGTGTCTGCTCGCTCCTCAGGTTGTTCTTCCTCCCCTCTGCAGATCCAACACCAGACCCAGTTCCAGTACCAGACCCAGTTCCAACACCATACCCAGTACCAGACCCAGTTCCAGCACCAGAACACTGGAAGAAGCGCGGAGGAGGGACCAAAGATCAGATCTTCACTCGGAGCGAGCAGGCCACAGGGACGTACCACCATTGACCTCAGGGTCTAGGGCTCCCTTGTGTGTCTGCTTGCTCCTCAGGTTGTCTTTCCTCCGCTCTACAGACCCAGATTCCGACCCAGCACCTGCAGCAGCCCCAGTTCCCGGTTTCTGGTTCCCCGTTCCTGTTTTTTCCCCCCGGTCCCTAACACCAACCCTTGGTCTCCAGTCCTGGTCCCAGCACGACTTCCAGTCCCGGCCCGGCCCCAACTCCAGTACCAACCCAGGTTTTCCCGATCCCAGCCACATCACCAACCCTGGACACTGCAGCGACCAACCACAACTGTCACCTCTTTTCAGCAACTGCCAGCATAGACCCCACCCCTTCCTGTCCCCCAAAACAAAGATACATACATTGTGGACTGACTGACTGACTGACTGACTGACTGACTGACTGACTGACTGACTGACTGACTGACTGACTGACTGACTGACTGACTGACTGACTGACTGACTGACTGAATTGACTGAATTGACTGACGGACTGAATTGACTGACAGATTTTTCTGATTGCTTTTCTTGGACCATTTGGTTTGCTTAATTTGAATTGATTACTTATTGTTCATTATTTGGAATTTTAAATTAATGATGGATTGAATTTTAACATTTTAAACTGTAAGGAATTTTGGAAAAACCTAATAAAATGACCTATAGGGAGGAGGTAAGTGAACTGGCATTGTGGTGTCTTGACAACAACCTCTCCCTCAACGTCAGCAAAACAAAGGAGATGATTGTTGACTTCAGGAAGCAGAGGAGGTAACATGCCCCGATCCACATCAACGGGACTGCAGTGGAGAAAGTAACAAGTTTTAAGTTCCTCGGCATTCACATCCCAGAGGGCTTGACATGGACCAACAACACCACCCTCTTGTCAAGATGGCGCAACAGCGACTCTACTTCCTAAGGCGGTTAAAAAAATTACCATGCCACCCAAGGTCCTCTTCAAATACTACCGATGCGCCATCGAGAGCGTCATGACTGGTTAAAACACGGCCTTGTACGGAAATTGCTACATCCACGACTGCAAGGCCCTCCAGCGGGTGGTTAAAGACGGCCCAGTACATCACTGGGACCGTGCTCCCACCCATCCAGGACATCTACTGGAAACGGTGCCTGAGGAAGGCATGCAGCATCATCAAGGACCCCCACACACCCCAGCCACGAGTTGATCTCTGCCTTGTCGTCGGGCAGACGGTGTCGGAGCGTGAGGTCTGACAGAAACTTTCTCTGAGCCTGTTTTATATCTACAAACCATCAGACTGCTGAACACTTGAACTGGACTGACCACCTGCTCCAACCCCCTTTCCTCTTTTGTTCTCTAATGCTCCTCTATTGTTCCTCAAGCAAGGGGGGAGGCCGATGACATCACAAATCCCCATTTAGACCAACTCTTTGAATGCCCTACACCTTGAAGTTTGCAGTTGTGTATTTTTTTATTTATTCTTTACTCTTTAGTGTGTATACTTCACCTTATTTATACTTGGGATATGGCTTTCAACTGTAAAAGTTTTTTGTTTTTTTTATCGCTAGACGACGTCTTTAAGCTCTACACAGTTGCTGTGCTAGGATGCATAGATACAAACAGAAAGAGCTTGACCATTGTGTAACAAAACCAGTCACTCACACAGTCCCACAGACCATGATCTTAAAGTTTCATCATAGGAACCTGTCACCTGTAGCCTACTGTAAAAGGTTCATCTTACACATAATATCCTATTTTCTAAGCAAGGACCCAATCTGCATAACTCTAATGTCCATTCAGTTCACTATATCCATTCCTCTCTTTTACTCCTAATTTTTAGGAGAGCGAGGTCAGAATAACCCTGTAACTTCAAGCCAAAGCATTTCAAAATGTCATTGGCAAACTACAGCCTGTACAGCCAATGCCCGAAGTACATAACGAAACAGAGCACAATCCTACCCGGTGACGTGTCCTTCCGCCAAACTGCCTGTGCACTACTTTTCCCATCTCACAATGCTCATTGCATTTCCGAAATAATCACACTGGCATAATCAGAGCAACTACAGCAAGATTATTCTCTCATATATTTGAGACAGTATATCGCCCTTTCAAAGTATTTTATTCATTTGTATTTAACCTTTATTTAACTAGGCAAGTCAGTTAAGAACAAATTGTTATTTACAATGACGGCCTGCACCGGCCAAACCCGGACGACGCTGGGCCAATTGTGCGCCGTCCTATGGGACTCCCAATCACGGCCGGTTGTGATACAGCATGGAATCGAACCAGGGGGTCTGTAGTGTCGCCTCAAGCACTGAGATGCAGTGCCTTAGACCGCTGCGCCACTCGGGAGCCCATACAGTATATACACTACCGAATAAATTGTTATTAATGTTCAGTAGCTATCTCAAGAACCTTCAACATTATGATACTTGTGATCCCAACACACATGAAAAGCTCACCACTACCGTAAATAGACCCTTTGCTGTTGACTGACATGCTAAACAGACAATCGGAATGCAAGATGAAGTAGCTCACGAATGACGAAGGCCGAGTTTGGCCAATGGAATACCGTTATTTAGTGTCGACCTCTTGAACGCCTCATCACCGCCTACTTTGTGTCCGTGGCGGAGTACTACGTATATAAACAAGACAATCCGAATTTTAAAGCGCAGAGTTGTAAAAAAAACTCTCAGACGGAAACGCAAATGAACATCCGCATAACCTGACTAGAATAATCCTTTATATTCATACTGCAGCACAACAGTTTGTACAACAAGGACGTAGCTAACCGTCTCTATCTAGTCAGCTGAAAAGCGTCGTGTCAACGTTATTTTACTAGTTAACAGTTAAGCTAGCCAGAGTCATTCGTCATCTAAGCTGTCCAGTGCAAGGACCTGTGGGGATTTCTATGTAACTGTGGCTAACTACATGTAAGTAGAACCTCTTCATTAGCTACTTCAATATGTCGTTAGCGAGGTAGCTATTTATTAAGCTATATCGCTGTTCAAATCCCTAGAGACAAAGCTAACGTATGATTACAACCGCTTTCTCCGTCTTGTTTGGGTTGGATATAGGTTGGCTAACGTTAGCTAGCTAGCACAGCTAATTAGTAGTAGTAACGTTAGCTAGTTAGTTAATATATCTGACGGGGATATCTAGCCAGCTAGCTAGAAAGTTAAATCAAACTATTTTGAGCTAACAACCAGAAACGGCTTTTTAGTTAACTTGGTGGTCATTGCATAACAGTGAAGGATAAGGGCACATTTGGGGCAAGACAACAGTCTGTAACGTTAAGTTACACATCCGATTAGCGTGAATCACTTTAATGTATTTTCATTACAGGTTAAAACTATGCTGTAACGTAAGCATAGCTGCTGTTTACAATACAACATTCCCCTCACACCCTGGGTGCGTAGCTAGGTAGCCAACGTTAGCTACATTACTGATCGATGGATTTGGATTGGACGTTGTTTTGATCATTTGTATGATCTCATATATATATATATAGCTAGCTAATGTTACCAGTCATTTCTAGACGAGAAAGGCCTCAATGACCATGAATAGAAATTCAATGTGGATTATGTAACAAGGCTTCTCTCAGATAGTTCAGCTCACCAGCTGCTCTCTAACAATACATTATTCTCTAGCCGATGGTGGTTCACGGACACGGTTTCTTCTGTTACCATCGCTAGACAACATTAATTATTCCATCTCATCTTATCAAATGAATTAGGGACGCGAGTGTGTATCATCGCGCAAATATATTCTATATCAGGTGAGGATACAATGTTTCGGATCATTGGCTAATTACATTGTTACTTTAGTTGCGTTGAAAGGCGATGAGCCACCACTGTCCAGAGGTCAACTATGCTTGCTTTTAGCTGTCACTAATACCAGAAGACCGCTAGGGAACCCACAGCGCTGACTCGGTCTGCGAGTCAGTATGTTTAGGCCTTATTTATAGCTATTGATATTGTACAGCCTGCCTGGTGGACATACCAATGCACTGGACATGGAAGTGAACAGCAGAGCACATTTAGTACTAGACAGTAAATGCAATCAGGTATTTGAAGCCAACCTATTTACAACGGTGAGCTAAACATATACAATAATATATGCCATTTAGCAGATGCTTTTATCCAAAGCAACTTTGAGTCATGTGTGCATACATTTATCATGTTACTTATATGAACGTACAGTTTTGTTGTATTATGGGATGGCAGATTTAAGGGCTGTTCTTATGCAAGACACAAAGCAGAGAGCCTGGATACAGCCCTTGGCCATATACTACAAACCCCTGAGGTGCCTTATTGCTATTATAAACTGGTTACCGACATAAATAGAACAGTAAACAAGTAGTATGTCAATCAGCATCCAGGACCCAAACTGCCCGGTTTTATAATTAGCCGAATAGCATTGTTATATTTTTGTTCATTTGTGTCTCTCTTCTTCCAGGCTTAGGAACCCTACCCTGTGGAAGGATATCGTTTCAGCAACTACCACTTACTCTGTCCCCCTGTTTGGCCCAAACTGCTTACTGCTGCCTTAGAGGTTTTTGCAACGCTCAGGAATACCAACTTAATAAGCAGGAAGTAGCTATGCAGCTTGAAATCCAAGTAGCACTTAACTTTATTATTTCCTATTTGTACAACAAACTCCCCAGACGGCGCGTGAACATCTTCGGCGAGGAGCTGGAGAGGCAGCTAAAGAAGAAGTACGAGGGCCACTGGTACACAGAGAAGCCATACAAGGGCTCTGGGTACAGGTGTCTCCACGTAGGGGAGAAGGTGGACCTTGTGGTGGAGCAGGCAGCCAAGGAGAGCGGCCTGGACTTGGACGACGTCCGGGATAATCTCCCTCAGGACCTTAGTGTGTGGATTGACCCTTTCGAGGTATCCTACCAGCTTGGCGAGAAGGGGCCGGTCAAGGTGCTGTACGTGGATGATAACACTGAGAGCAACGGGTCCGAGCTGGACAAGGAGATCAAGAACAGCTTCAACCCAGAGGCCCAGGTCTTCATGCCCATCAGTGACTCTATTGGGACCTCTTCTGAGTCCAGCTCTCCCTCACCCCCCTTCGGGCAATCTGCGGCCATTAGCCCCTCCTTCATGCCGCGTTCCACCCATCCTATAACCTTCACCACCGCCACCTTCGCCGCCACCAAGTTCGGCTCCACCAAGATGAAGATCTCCGGCCGCAACAACAACGGTAACGGAAACAAGGTGGCCCGCGCGTCCCCCACCAACGACCTGGGGCTGAATGTGAACACCCTAATGAAGCAGAAAGCCATGTCCACCTCTATGTACTCTCTGTACGGCCTGGGCCAGCAGCAGAATGCCTCTGCACTCTCTCCTAACGCTAAGGAGTTTGTGTTCCCCAGCCTCCAGGGTCAGGGGAGCTCCAAAGGAGTGTTCCCCAGCGTCCAGGATCAGGGGAGCCCCGGTGGAATCTTCCCCAGCGAGGGCTCACTCAGCGTCAGCCCGCTGCAGTACAACAATGCCTTTGACGTGTTTGCGGCCTACGGAGGTCTCAACGACAAGTCCCTCAATGATGGGCTGAACTTCAACCTCAGCAACATGCAGTATTCGAACCAGCATTTCCAGCCAGTCATGGCTAGCTAAACCTGACACTACGACGTGAAGATGTTATTTATGAATGACGACGGTGGCTAGAAGGTGGGGGAAAAACACGCACATTTTAAAGAAGAACTGGACTTTCAAAGAACCTCTGAGGAGCTTTCTGTCTAGTTAGTGAAGCGGCATGTGTCCAAGGTTGCTTTTTCTCTGCCCCATTGAGTTTTGTTTTTTTACTAAAAGCTTGTTGAACAAACACGTCCAAACTTGGTTACTTAAATTCAACATGCATAGTTGTTTCTCTTTTCCTTGTTGCCAACCTAGCACAAAAAATACTCCATAACATGGATAATAATCATAATAATAATACAAGCTTCAAGTTCTGTCCTCTTAGACATGGCATATTTGTATGAATTTGCACTACTAAATGGGGTTACTTGGTCTTTTTCTAATTGTATAATTTAATTTAGGACAGAGTTTTTAAGATATCAGAGTATATATTGTTTCTATGACATGGTAGTGCATTTAGATATTTCTACTACTCCTGTGATGGCTGCAGCAGCTTTTCCTTAGTAATAAGAAGAGAAAAAAATAATATAAGGAATCGTCAGTGAAAACCATCTTTAAAGTCCATCAAATATTCTAAAGATTGCATACAGAGTATTGCTTAATGGTGGAATTCCGTGTTCAACAAGAGTTGTATTTTCTTTTGAGATTTGAAAGATTTTGCTATATTATGTACAAAAAATGTAATTGTATAAGTATTAATTTTGTACCTACATTGTGCAATACTTTATAAAAAATACACTATAACCAAGTATTTTGAGTCAGTGTCTTACATGTCAAGAGGGACTGGAATAGCTTATATTGTTTGTATTAAATGCTTAAATTATGTTGTATTTTTTTTATATATATTTGCACCTTGGTCTTTTTAATAAATTAAACTACAGTCAAAATGTGATTTGTGGATATTGGATTTATTAATAAGGACAGGGTGCATGCTTGCATTTGTTAGGCCCAGAAGCGAAGTCATTTTACTACACATTGGGAATGTGACGCATTGGAAAGTAATGGGGCTTTTTATGAAGGGAATGGACAATGAATTTAGAATGGTCCAGGCCAAGGCCTGACTCTTCACTATTCCAGGGATGGTGTTGATGTGTTTCGTTATAGTAGTCCGTAAGTAAGACTGATCAATGCACATCCATTTCACATCCACCTTCTAAATGAAGGGAATAACCTTGGCTGTTGGGCAATCCTTGGCCCTGGACGGATAAAGAAGCAAGCTGTTAGCGTAGCACCATCTACGTCATGTTGATAGTATTGTTGTGCCAAAGGGCAGTTTTAAGATAAAATACACCAAGCCAATGGACAGAATGACTTGGCAGTTTATCTCTGTAACAGTAAAAAGTACATTATTTTCTTTAAGAATGTAGTGAATTCAAAGTTGTCAAAAATATAAATAGTAAAGTACAGTTCAAATACCCCCCAAAACTACTTAAGTAGTACTTTCTAGTATTTTTATTTAAGGACTTTACACCACTGGGTAGGGGTCGTATGAAGTGTAGATTTTCTGTGTGTGGACACCCAAAACTACTTGTTATATTTTGAATGCTTAGCAGGACAGGAAAATGGTCTAATTCACACTTATCAAGAGAACATCCCTGCTCATACCTACTGCCTCTGACCTACTAAACACATGCTTTGTTTGTAAATGATGTCTGAGTGTTGGAGTGTGCCCCTGGCTATCTGTAAATGATGTCTGAGTGTTGGAGTGTGCCCCTGGCTATCCATAAATAAATACAAAACAGAAAATGGTGCCGTCTGGTTTGCTTAATATAAGGAAGTTGAAATGATTTATACTTTTGATACTTAAGTATATTTAAAACCAAATACTTTTAGACTTACTCAAGTAGGATTTTACTGGGTGACTTTCACGTTTACGCGAGTCATTTTCTAGTAAGCTATCTTTACTTTTACTCCAGTATGACAATTGGGTACTTTTTCCACCACTGCCCCTACCGCTCCTATGTTGTGCATGTGAACTCCCAGCGCTATTCATGGATATGATGGAATACTGTATGCATATGGAATATCAGTTCCTTCAGGGAGGACCCAAAGTCCATGCCCATCCCCGGGGTAACCTAGCATGTGATTGGTGTCATCATGAAAACAGGTGGAGGAGCTATTTTTGTCACATATCAAATTATTGTGACTGCATTAACCTAATATCAGGCTGTTGTGTTTCTTTGCTTTTTATAGTCTAGGCCTGTCTAATGCTATAAGAGGGTAGACAAGGAGATGACGGTCAGCCTCTGTGTTGGCCAGAGGTATCATTAGAGATGACGGTCAGCCTCTGTGTTGGCCAGAGGTATCATTAGAGATGACGGTCAGCCTCTGTGTCGGCCAGAGGTATCATTAGAGATGACGGTCAGCCTCTGTGTTGGCCAGAGGTATCATTAGAGATGACGGTCAGCCTCTGTGTTGGCCAGAGGTATCATTAGAGATGACGGTCAGCCTCTGTGTTGGCCAGAGGTATCATTAGAGATGACGGTCAGCCTCTGTGTTGGCCAGAGGTATCATTAGAGATGACGGTCAGCCTCTGTGTTGGCCAGAGGTATCATTAGAGATGACGGTCAGCCTCTGTGTTGGCCAGAGGTATCATTAGAGATGACAGTCAGCATTGACTAGAATACAGTATATACATATGAAATGAGTAAAGCAGTATGTAAACATGATTAAAGTGACCAGTGTTCCATTATTAACATGACCAGTGATTCCATGTCTATGTACATAGGGCAGCAGCCTCTAAGGTGCAGGGTTGAGTAACCAGGTGGTAGCCGGCTAGTCATGGTTGGGCTGCGGTGCAGGGGAATAGCTTGTGTTGTTATTATGCTTGAAAGACCTCTTCTCCTCCCTGTGAAGGGTCTGATGGTCTGTTAGGCATGTGGATATGACTAGAGTAATTAACCTTTGTTAATATGACTAGAGCGTTAACACAGCTAAAGTGTAAAGCCCACTTGTTAGAGGGTTCTGTGGAGGATTGAGATTACATTTTGTGGCATTCACTGAGCTTGTTTGTGTAAGTTCGATGTGTGAGTTTGATGTGTGTGTGTGTGTGTGTGTGTGTGCGTGTGTGTGTGTGTGTGTGTGTGTAACACTATTACAGTATGAACATGACACACACACACACACAAACACACACACACGTGTGCATGTGGTTAAATAGAGCCCCAGATGGTCCTGTGTTACTCCAGCTGGGTGTCTCCCAGGGTGTGTGATGTTGTTGCTGGGCTCCCATCTAGTCCAGGCCACAGTGTACTTTCACTAAAGATACCTCTCATATTAGTGTTCCACAATGCAGACAATGCAACGTGTTCCTCACCCTCTTGTGAACTCCTGTCAGGTTATTGGACGTGGCTGTGATAGCACTGTAGATTCTATTTTTGTATTTACCCCCTCAACCTTTACGGATGACAGTAGAGACAGTTTGATGGACTAGAACGACAACAGAGAGAACACGGCATAGTGTAGCTGACCTTTATGACTACGTGAATGAGAAGAGGAAGATGGCACCTGTTCCCAGTTATTGCGTTTGGCCGGCGCGGTGCGACCCAGTGACATTTGAAGTGGCTCACGGTCCAAAGATACCACATGACACGCGGGTGTGAGAGTATCCTTCATTTTCACAATCTTCGGCAAACGTTTTAAAGTAAACATTAAACAGTTTATTGGAGAAATAGAGATGAGAGAGAAGGATACTCCAGTGTTGCTGAATGTTAAACTACAGTTAGTGACTACAGCCTGAGTTGTGTTTGGCCGAGATAGAACCTCACTCAGTTTTCTGCTTTCAAGTGTTGCCAAGTCATTTCACCGCAGATCATCCTTCTCAACCCTATTCTCATTCAGCCAGACAGTCATTCAACTTAGAAGCACCACTGCTCAGCAAAATAGAACAATAATGCATATTTCACGACGACTCGAGCTCCGGAAGAGCTGAATTGAATACTAAAAATGTTCTACCACCGCAGACTGCACTCCCTCCCTCCCTCCCTCCCTCCCTCCCTCCCTCCCTCCCTCCCTCCCTCCCTCCCTATCTTTCTCTCTCTCTCTCGCTCTCTCTCTCTCTCTCTCTCTCAACTTCTTGTTTTGGTTTGCAGATACAGTTGAAGGTTAAGGTAATGAGTAGGTGTCTTCGCACACATCAATAGGTTTAAAAATAGAACGTACAGAGCTCTTCTGCTTTACCATCAGAGGAGAATCCTTTCTATCCCTCTCTCCCTCTCTCTCTCTCTCTCCCGCTATGCATCCCTCTCTCTCTGCTCTCTGGCTTCTCCCTCCCTCCCTCCCTCCCTCCCTCCCTCCCTCCCTCCCTCCCTCCCTCCCTATCTGTATGCAAATACTGTAGCTAGGAAACCATGCAACTGCGTATCACCCAGAACCAGAGTTGACGTAACACCTCATCTGCGTTAGAAGGAGAGAGGGAGGGGAGGGAGAGAGGGAGGGGAGGGGAGGGAGAGAGGGAGGGGAGGGGATATTAATTGGGGTTTGTTTACAGTTTTCAGTCTGCTGTAGTCCCCTGTCCCTCCCTCCATCTCTCCACAGTCTTCTATTTAGAGGACTATGCCTCAGCCCACTCTCTATCCCTTCCAGAGTCCACCCCTCTCCCCCTCTCTATCCCTTCCAGAGTCCACCCCTCTCCCCTCTACCCTCTCTCTATCCCTTCCAGAGTCCACCCCTCTCCTCCTCTCATTCCCTTCCAGAGTCCACCCCTCTCCCCCTCTCTATCCCTTCCAGAGTCCACCCCTCTCTCCCTCTAAATCCCTTACAGAGTCCACCCCTCTCCCCTCTCCCCTCTCCCCTCTCTCTATCCCTTCCAGAGTCCACCCCTCTCCTCCTCTCATTCCCTTCCAGAGTCCACCCCTCTCCCCTCTCTCTATCCCTTCCAGAGTCCACCCCTCTCTCCCTCTAAATCCCTTACAGAGTCCACCCCTCTCCCCTCTCTCTATCCCTTACAGAGTCCACCCCTCTCCTCCTCTCATTCCCTTCCAGAGTCCACCCCTCTCCTCCTCTCATTCCCTTCCAGAGTCCACCCCTCTCCCCCTCTCTGTCCCTTCCAGAGTTCACCCCTCTCTCCCCCTCTCTATCCTTTCCAGAGTCCACCCCTCTCTCCCTCTAAATCCCTTACCGAGTCCACCCCTCTCCCCCTCTCTATCCCTTACCGAGTCCACCCTCTCCCCTCTCACCTCTCTCATTCCCTTCCAGAGTCCACCCCTCTCCTCCCTCTCTATCCCTTCCAGAGTCCACCCCTCTCCCCCCTCTCTTTCCCTTTGAGTCCACCCTCTCCCCCTCTCTCTATCCCTTACAGAGTCCACCCCTCTCCCCTCTCTCTATCCCTTCCAGAGTCCACCCCTCTCCCTCTCTCTATCCCTTCCAGAGTCCACCCCTCTCCCCCTCTCTATCCCTTACAGAGTCCACCCCTCTCTCCCCCCTCTCTATCCCTTCCAGAGTTCACCCCTCTCCCCTCTCTCTATCCCTTACAGAGTCCACCCCTCTCTCCCCCCTCTCTATCCCTTCCAGAGTTCACCCCTCTCCTCTCTCTCTATCCCTTCCAGAGTTCACCCCTCTCCCCTCTCTCTATCCCTTCCAGAGTCCACCCCAAGTTCTATTTAAAATACTAGTTTTGATGTCTGCGCCAAAGAAGGTGCAGTGACATCCAGTCGGTCTCTTGTAAAGAGATGCCTTTGAACAGTGCCAAAGAGGTAGCCATACCTCTGGTGGAATGAGCCCTCAGGCCCCTCCGGGGGGCTGTAAACCCTTGCTATTATAAGCCAATATAATAGCCTCCACTATTCAATGGGCTAGTCATTGACGAGAGAGGGGCCAACCCTTGCAGGGGGGCGGCCAAGACATGAAGAGTTGGTCACTTTTTTACGCCATGCTTTCGTTCTATCCAAGTACATGTGCAAAGCACGGTGGAGACACTCTTCTTCCATAGAAGTGAAGGGCAGTGGGTGGAAAGCCACAGGCAGTCAGCGAAGCTGTTTTTTGAAGGAGAGATATTTTAACCCCATGCTTTTCAGCGGCTCAGAAGGTTGCTGTGAAAATCGCCTGAAGCTCAATAGACAGATCCCAAGATGGGGCTAAAGGCTTGGAGACTGGGCGCAAGCGACGCGCTCCCTTCATGAAAGGAAATAACAGAAGGCGTTTCCCTACCAGGTTATTGTGGAAGCATATATGACAGGCCGAGATAGCGGCTAAATAGACCTCAGCAGTGGAGACAACCTTCCCTCTGTTAATAAGGTCCTGCAAGAAGCATTGGTAAGGAATGGTCTGTTTTTTGGTCACACCATTTCTCAAGCTTGTAGAAGGGGCTCATGCACTCTGGACAGTGTCGTGACTCCGAGACCAACCCACTGGGCAAAACTGGTGGAATCAACGTTGTTTCAACAACAAAACAATCAATGTGATGACATTGAATCAACGTGGAAAACTGATTGGATTTGAAAAAAGTCATCAATGTAAGGGAATTCCGTCCATTTTTCACCCAACTTTAAACCTAAATCAAAATGACGTGGTGAAATGTTTTGTTGATTTCACGTTGAATTCACGTCAGTTGACAATTCAACCAAACGTAAATCAAAACTATTCGTTGAAATGACGTCTGTGCCCACCCACATGAAAAAATACAATATATATATTTTTTTCAGACTTTACTGTATTATTCACTGTAGTGTTTATTTGAAAGTCCACAAAAACATTACAGTGAATACTGTAGTATTTACTGTAGTCAACTGTAATATACTGTAGTATTTAAAGTTTACTATAGTGTTAATACTGTAGTAAAAGAAAACTGTAGTATACAGTATACTAAAGTCATTCATGTAGTGTTTTTTCAGATTGTAGTATACGATAGTATTTATGATAGTGTTTTCGCGGACTGTAGTATACTGTAGTATTTACTGTAGCGTTTTTGCGGACTGTAGTATACTGTAGTGTTTTTGCGGATATAACTGTAGTATTTTCTGTAGTGTTTTTGTTTCATTATCTTTGACATAGTTGTGGAGGGCTTACTCCTTGAGGATACCTACTGGAGAATACTAAAATAGCAAATGTTCTATAATCTGTAGATAGGTGGGACTGTGATCTGAACAGCTAGTTCAGAGCTTCTGCTCTTATCTGTCATCTGTAGGAAACGCAATATATGGTCGATACTTGGCATGTCGTTTTCTCACTCATTGGTGGCACAAACTGGGATTTGGGGAATGGGCAGGTTATATACAAACTAAATACTGTAGTATTTACTATAGTTAAAAATGCGTAGTGTTTTTGCGGAGTGTAGTGTTTTTGCAGACATTACTGTTGTATTTACTACAAGTGTTATTTTTTTCATATAAAACTGTAGTATTTAATATAGTGTTCTCCAGTATAGTACAACATTATATAGTAAGTACTACACATGATTGAGGGATACTACAGTGTGTAGCATAGTATTCTACAGTATACTACGGTTTACTATAGAATTCTATAGTAAGTATACTGTAGTATTCTATTGTAAATTGTAGTATTTTTTCATGTGAGCAATGCCTGTCGCATTCAGATTGAACAGCTCACGGTCCAGGCCCAGAGGGCCATGGTTTCTGGATGGAACATCTCTCCGTTCGCCTGGGTCAAAAGATCAGTCCTAGCGGTACTACTGGATGATGGATGCCATCAACCCCAGGTCTCGGAGGCACGTTCTGAGCGTGATCAAGTGTGCCCCCGTCGAACAGGGAGAGGCACTGTCGGAAAGTTGTGATGCGGTTGTCCAATAGAGTAACTCGATAAGAGAGAGAATCCAGCTTGACCCCTAGGTTTTCTGTTCTCTGTGTGGGCACCAAACAGCTATTTTCTGGTTGACCTTGAACCCTTACTCTGACCCTAGCTAGTTAGCACACTGCTAGCCGGAGAAAGCGCTTGCTTTCTTTGTCTCTCGACGAACAAAGAGTGTCTCTTGACCGTCAACCTGTGAAGCAAGGGTGGTTAGTCTAGTCAATGCGGCATGGGTGCAAGAAGAGAGCTGGCAATTCTTCCTTTCCTGGTAGAAAAGCTAATTTGGTGTAGCTAGACTTGCGGCGAGTTACCTGGGTTAGCTAAGCCTTACGGTGAGAGCTAGCCCTTTGTAGTGTGGTTAGCTAGCCTACCAGCTAGCTAGCCAAGTTAGTTAAAGCCTTGCGGCGTGAGCTTACCAAGTCTCGATAACTAGCCGTGGGACGCTAGCTACCAACGGCGACTGAGGACTAGAAAATAAATTATACTGGAAGGAAAACTTTTTATTTAGGTCAGTACTCAACACTATCGACAGGCTGAGGTCCTACGTTCGGCAAACGTTTACGTCATGGTTCGCCTGAGAACAGTTCAGTAGGAAGACAGGGAATCACCCACGTGACTCACGGCAGGAGAATTCCTCTCTGACTCCCGTACAGGCCAGTGGATTTCTGGTCAGTCAGGGAGAATTCCTCTCTGACTCCCATACAGGCCAGTGGATTTCTGGTCAGTCAGGGAGAATTCCTCTCTGACTCCCATACAGGCCAGTGGATTTCTGGTCAGTCAGGGAGAATTCCTCTCTGACTCCCATACAGGCCAGTGGATTTCTGGTCAGTCAGGGAGAATTCCTCTCTGACTCCCATACAGGCCAGTGGATTTCTGGTCAGTCAGGGAGAATTCCTCTCTGACTCCCATACAGGCCAGTGGATTTCTGGTCAGTCAGGGAGAATTCCTCTCTGACTCCCGTACAGGCCAGTGGATTTCTGGTCAGTCAGGGAGAATTCCTCTCTGACTCCCATACAGGCCAGTGGATTTCTGGTCAGTCAGGGAGAATTCCTCTCTGACTCCCATACAGGCCAGTGGATTTCTGCTCAGTCAGGGAGAATTCCTCTCTGACTCCCATACAGGCCAGTGGATTTCTGGTCAGTCAGGGAGAATTCCTCTCTGACTCCCATACAGGCCAGTGGATTTCTGCTCAGTCAGGGAGAATTCCTCTCTGACTCCCGTACAGGCCAGTGGATTTCTGGTCAGTCAGGGAGAATTCCTCTCTGACTCCCATACAGGCCAGTGGATTTCTGGTCAGTCAGGGAGAATTCCTCTCTGACTCCCGTACAGGCCAGTGGATTTCTGGTCAGTCAGGGAGAATTCCTCTCTGACTCCCATACAGGCCAGTGGATTTCTGCTCAGTCAGGCACTTCCAGGAGTATTAGGAACACCATCCATCACACTCTTTTTCTATTGGCTAGAGGAGGTGGGAAAAGATATGAGGTCATTCTTCGGCGGGACAGCAGTGGAGAAGGTGGAAAGTTGCTTGGCGTACATATCACTGACAAACTGAAATGGTCCACCCACACAGACATTGTGGTGAAGAAGGCGCAACAGCGTCTCTTCAACCTCAGGAGGCTGAAGAAATGTAGCCTGTCACCTAAAACCCTCACAAACTTTTACAGATGCACAATTGAGAGCATCCTGTCGGACTGTATCACCGCCTGGTACGGCAACTGCACCGCCCACAACCGCAGGGCTCTCCAGAGGGTGGTGCGGTCTGCCCAACGCATTACCTGGGGCAAACTACCCGCCCTCCAGGACACCTACAGCACCCGATGTCACAGGAAGGCCAAAAAGATCATAAAGGACAACTACCACCCGAGCCACTCCCTGTTCACCCCGCTATCATCCAGAAGGCGAGGTCAGTACAGGTGCATCAAAGATGGGACAGAGAGAATGAAAAACAGCCTCTATCTCAAGGCCATCAGACTGTTAAATAGCCATCACCAGCACAGAGAGGCTGCTGACTACATTCAGACTTGAAAATCACATTTTACATTTACATTTTAGTCATTTAGCAGGCGCTCTTATCCAGAGCGACTTACAGGAGCAATTAGGGTTAAGCGCCTTGCTCAAGGGCACATTGGCAGATTTTTCACCTAGTCGGCTCAGGGATTAGAACCAGCGACCTTTCGGTTACTGGCACAACGCTCTTAACCAATAAGCTACCTGCCGCCCTGCCTGGCCACTTTAACAAATAGAACACTAGTCACTTTAATAATGCCACTTTAATAATGTTTACATATCTTGCATTACCCATCTCATATGTATATACTGTATTCTATACTATCTATTGCATCTTAGACTATGCCACTCTGATAATGATAATGACATTGCTCATCCATATATTTATATATTCTTATTCCATTCCTTTACTTAGATTTGTGTGTATTAGGTTTTTGTTGTAGAACTGTTAGATATTACTTGCTAGATATTGCTGCACTGTCGGAACTAGAAGCACAAGCATTTCGCTACACTCGCAATAACATCTGCTAACCACGTATATGTGACCAATAAAAATGTATTTTATTTTATTTAATTTTATTTGAGAAGTAGGTAGAAGAGGTTGAAGTTTCCCCCAACCTCTGGTCAAGGACCAGGTCTTACATCACCCCGTAAAGCTGGGATCCTTAATGGTGAAACAGACGCGTCCATTTGGGATATTAGTACAACAAAGAAGTTACTTTAATCAACGAACACTGTTTTTTTTTTCTCTTCCATTGGACATCATTGCACTTGAGATAAAAACAACAGATTATGTACTGCAATTGTTTGTACCAAACTGCTCGGCGCACCCCACTGACAGTTCGTCCACAAAACCAATAACAAAGTTACTGGGGGCGAACAGTGGCGCTGTTTCCCCTAATGCGGATTCCATCTTCAGTAGTTACGATACCAACTATGTGGCCTTGTGGTTAGAGTATCCAGGTTAGGGGTTCGATCCCCAGCCAAGTTATACCAAAGGCTCTTGGCATTAAGGAGATGGATTGGGGGTAAAAAGGTTGTGATAGGTCAATCCGACGTCTGCAATAGCTGTGCAGCGTTTATGGTGATACGGCCCCTGCAGAAGTCAAGGCATTCATGCTTCGCAGAGCTGTTGTCAAGGAAGTGTGTTTGTGTTTATACAGGACCTCCCGCCCCCACCTACCATCAACCAATCATGTCAATGTGGAGCTATACAGAGCCCTCCGCATTGTTACAAAATGCTGTACCGCACAGCGATGCGGTACGGAGCTCAGTTTGGCCTCTGGATGCTTTGCAATTGCGTCACACCCTCCACACGGAGCCTCCGACCACTTTTTTCTAAGGACTAAGGTCCTGTCCAGCGGGTACTTGTACATCAGAAATGGGACAAAGCTTACTTGTCCAAGGCTTACTTTATTAATGGTTAAGGTTAGGATTGGTGGTAGGGATATCCTACCACCTGATCCTAAATCTGTGGTTAGGGATATATTCTACCTCAAGCTATGAGAATGAGGTGTTTGAAGCATGAAAATATTATTTTTTTCATCAGTGTCAAAGCAGTGTTGTTGCCCCACAGCCATGGGTAATTTATGTCTCAGCTCAAAAAGGAGATGGTGAGTGTTGAGCTGAACTGTCATCCATCAGCCAGCTGCTGCTGCTGCTGTTATATTGGTGTTCGGAGAAGGTAGAGAAGGCAGAGAAGCTAGAGAAGATAGAGAAGGTAGAGAAGGAAGAGAAGGAAGAGAAGTTAGAGAAATTAGAGAAGGAAGAGAAAGTAGAGAAGATAGAGAAGGAAGAGAAGGTAGAGAAGGTAGAGAAGGAAGAATAAAGAAAAGGAGGTAGAGAAGGAAGACAAGGTAGAGAAGGTAGAGAAGGAAGATAAGGTAGAGAAGGTAGAGAAGGTAGAGAAGGAGGAGAAAGTAGAGAAGGAAGAGAAGGTAGAGAAGGAAGAAGAGAAGGTAGAGAAGGTAGAGAAGGAAGAAGAGAAGGTAGAGAAGGAAGAGAAGGAAGAGAAGGAAGAGAAGGTAGAAGAAAGAAGAGAAGGTAGAGAAGATAGAGAAGGTGGAGAAGGAAGAGAAGGTAGAGAAGGAAGAGAAGGAAGAGAAGGTAGAAGAAATAAGAGAAGGTGGAGAAGATAGAGAAGGGGGAGAAGGTAGAGAAGATAGAGAAGGTACAGAAGGAAGAGAAGGTAGAGAAGGTAGAGAAGGTACAGAAGGAAGAGAAGGTAGAGAAGAAAGAGAAGATAGAGAAGGAAGAGAATGATGAAGAAAAAAGAGAAGGTAGAAGAAAGAAGAGAAGGTAGAGAAAGTTGAAGAAAGAAGAGAAGTTAGAGAAGGTAGAGGAGGGGAAATCAGTTCTGCTGCAGCACTTACTGAGTTTCTCCTGCGTTTAAATATTTAAATATTTCAGCAGCACATACAGTAAATGCACTAAAAAAGTCAAGGTGGAGGGAAAAATCCAACGTCTGGTCTCGTTACCGGATGCTTTTAGGCGTAGGTTACTCTTCAAGATAAAGTGCTCTAGGAGGAGAATCTGTCTGCTGAATGAAATAGAGCCAGCCTCAGATGATGTTAGTCCACAATAGTGGATCTTCTATTCCCAAACTTTTTGTCGTCACCGGCCCATTCATAGCAAGTAGCTCTCGCTGTATGGCTACTGCTGTATCTATAATGGATGGTTCCTTAAAGGTAACAAAGGTAAACAAACGTAGATGTCATCTATGGAATGTGGAAACTTGCCACCCTACCAAACATTACTAAATTATTATCTTAGTGACACCTCCCACCTATTACCTTTAACCTTGTTACAGACGTAACTCTGGGAATATTTGTGCATAGCCCTGGCACACCTATATTTTTCTGATTCCTTCCGTCAGATGGCGTCATTCTAACGCAACACGCCGTTGTCAGGTCAGTGCCAACAGCCGTCACGCTATCTGATGTAAGACAATGGGGCCAGGGATAGAGAATACTGCATGGCTCTGGTTTCGACACACTGGTTTCGAGACATACTTGAAAGAGGAGTTTTGTGGTTACCATGGCTACTGTTGTAATCAGGAACAGCTGTAGAAACATGTAGGTAAGAATCAACCTCATTCCGTAATCAGAATCAAGACATTCCTATACCAACCAGTTATAATGATCAAAATTGTCCAGGACTAGTATCATTTTTGATAGGAAGAGTACATGGAACTTTCAAATGTTGGTCCAACAGATAACTTTTAACCCAGCCATGCAGAGCCAAAGGCACTAGAGTGGTGATGTGAAATGTAAGACGCGAACCTCAGGAGGAGCTGGTCCTCATAGCTCCCTACTGTCAACACTAGAAAAATACGGAGTATGAATCTGAGATTGAGTTATGTGTTGGGGTTGGTAGTTATGATGACCTAGAAAGATGGGAGCTCCTCTTAGACAAACCAATGTGTGGAATTTCAGATAGACCCGAGAAGGCAGGGAACAGATGAAATATTTGGAACTGTAGTTGGCTCGCCCTCTCTCTCTCTCTCTCTCTCTCTCTCTCTCTCTCTCTCTCACATCTCTCTATACAGTGCCTTCAGAAAGTATTCAGACTCGTTGACTTATTTCACATTTTGTTGTGTTACAGCCTGAATTCAAAATGGATTAAATCGATTTTTATTCTCACCCATCTACACACAATACCCCATAATGACAAAGTGAAATCATGTTTTTATTCATTTTTTTGCTATTTTATTCAAAATGAAATACAGAAATATCTCATTTACATAGGTATTCACACCCCTGAGTCAATACTTTGTAGAAGCACCCTTGGCAGCGATTACAGCTGTGAGTCTTTCTGGTTAAGTCTCTAAGAGCTTTCCACACCTGGATTGTGCAACATTTGCCCATTATTCTTTTCAAATTCTTTAAGCTCTGTCAATTGGTTGTTGATCATTGCTAGACAACCATTTTCAGGTCTTGCCATAGATTTTCATATAGATTTAAGTCAAAACTGTAACTCAGCCAATTAGGAACATTAACTGTCTTCTTGGTAAGAAACTCCAATTTCGATTTGGCCTTGTGATTTAGGTTATTGTCCTGCTGAAGGGTGAATTCATCTCTGGTGGAAAGCAGACTGAACCAGATTTTCCTCTAGGATTTTAACTGTGCTTAGCTCCATTTAGTTTATTTTTTATTCTGAAAAACTCCCCAGTCCTTAATGATTACAAGCATACCCATAACATGATGCAGCCACCACTATGCTTGAAAATATGGAGAGTGGTACTCAGTGATGCGTTGAATTGGATTTGCCCCAAACATACAGTGGCTTGCGAAAGTATTCACCCCCCTTGGCATTTTTACTACTTTGTTGCCTTACAACCTGGAATTAAAAATAGATTTTTGGGGGGTTTGTATCATTGGATTTACACAACATGCCTACCACTTTGAAGATGCAAAATATGTTTTATTGTGAAACAAAGAAAAGATAAGACAAAAAAATCAGAAAACTTGAGCGTGCATAACTATTCAGCCCCCAAAGTCAATACTTTGTAGAGCCACCTTTTGCAGCAATTACAGCTGCAAGTCTCTTGGGGTATGTCTCTATAAGATTGGCACATCTAGCCACTGGGATTTTTGCCCATTCTTCAAGGCAAAACTGCTCCAGCTCCTTCAAGTTGGATTGGTTCCGCTGGTGTACAGCAATCTTTAAGTCATACCACAGATTATCTATTGGATTGAGGTCTGGGCTTTGACTAGGCCATTCCAAGACATTTAAATGTTTCCCCTTAAACCACTCAAGTGTTGCTTTAGCAGTATGCTTAGGGTCATTGTCCTGCTGGAAGGTGAACCTCCGTCCCAGTCTCAAATCTCTGGAAGACTGGAACAGGTTTCCTTCAAGAATTTCCCTGTATTTAGCGCCATCCATCATTCCTTCAATTCTGACCAGTTTCCCAGTCCCTGCCGATGAAAAACATCCCCACAGCATGATGCTGCCACCACCATGCTTCACTGTGGGGATGGTGTTCTCGGGGTGATGAGAGGTGTTGGGTTTGCGCCAGACATAACATTTTCCATGATGGCCAAAAAGCTCAATTTTAGTCTCATCTGAGCAGAGTACATTCTTCCATATGTTTGGGGAGTCTCCCACATGCCTTTTGGCGAACACCAAACGTGTTTGCTTATTTTTTTCTTTAAGCAATGGCTTTTTTCTGGCCACTCTTCCGTAAAGCCCAGCTCTGTGGAGTGTACGGCTTAAAGTGGTCCTATGGACAGATACTCCAATCTCCGCTGTGGAGCTTTGCAGCTCCTTCAGGGTTATCTTTGGTCTCTTTGTTGCCTCTCTGATTAATGCCCTCCTTGCCTGGTACGTGAGTTTTGGTGGCAGGTTTGTTGTGGTGCCATATTCTTTCCATCTTTTAATAATGGATTTAATGGTGCTCTGTGGGATGTTCAAAGTTTCAGATATTTTTTTATAACCCAACCCTGATCTGTACTTCTCCACAACTTTGTCTCTGACATGTTTGGAGAGCTCCTTGGTCTTCATGGTGCCGCTTGCTTGGTGGTGCCCCTTGCTTAGTGGTGTTGCAGACTCTGGGGTCTTTCAGAACAGGTGTATATATACAGAGATCATGTGACACTTAGATTGCACACAGGTGGACTTGATTGAACTAATATGTGACTTCTGAAGGTAATTGGTTGTAGCAGATCTTATTTAGGGGCTTCATAGCACACATATGCACACACCACTTTTCCGTTATTTATTTTTTAGAATTCTTTGAAACAAGTTATTTTTTTCATTTCACTTCACCAATTTGGACTATTTTGTATATGTCCATTACATGAAATCCAAATAAAAATCAATTTAAATTACAGGTTGTAATGCAACAAAATAGGAAAAATAGGATGAATACTTTTGCAAGGCACTGTAACACTTTGCATTCAGGACCAAAAGTTAATTGCTTTGCCACATTTTTTTGCAGTATTACTTTAGTGCCTTGTTGCAAACAGGATGCATGTTTTGGAATATTTGTATTCTGTACAGGCTTCCTTCTTTTACATTTAAATTTAAATTTTAGTCATTTAGCAGACACTTTTCCAGAGCGACTTACAGTTAGTGAGTGCATACATTTTCATACAATATATATTAATGAGTGTAGGGAGGACAGTGGACTCCCGGTGAACAGAAGTTATCATGTTTTGTCTGTAATTAAAACTTTAGTGTTGCTGATTTAAGATTTAGCATAGTGAAAACTAACGAAATGTACATTTTTCTCCTCCTCCACCCTATCTCTCTCTTTGAAATGGAGAAAGTCAAAAGCTCCTGCTGAAATGTCATCATCAGTTGTACGACGAGAGATTATAGATCTGAGTGATTATAGATCAGAGGCCATGTCTTGGAGGTGTAAACATACAAATCAACTGAGAATGTTAATCATGTTCTATTTTCTGTTCATTTATAAGTAATTTCAAAGTTTATGTAATGTTGAACAGCATGTTCAAAAATGAGGGACTGTTGGATTCTATCTTGAAATATATACTTATTCATGTTCCTATACTAGAATTACGTTGCATGTATAATGTTATTGTTGAATCTCATGGATCTCATGGATCCTATGGAGAGGGTAACAGTCTGGTTTCAGTCACTGATAAGGTTGGATAGCTGTGGATTAGGGAGGAGTGAGGAATGTGGGCCGAGATCAGGTCAAAGGAAGTGACAAGGAACAGAGATATATCATAAAAATTAGTTTCTCATTAAAAGATGGGAATCGGTACAATTCTAGATAGCGTAGCATCTCAAAGAGAACTCTATCATCTTTTTGAAATCCACACCACATGTACCATGTAAAACAAACATGTGTCTCCGATTAGGAATCACATCAGCTCTCGTCATTACATTTCTATCTGTAACATTCCTAATTTGTTGCAGAAACAGGGTCCAGGTGGTCGTGTTGCTTCTGATAGAAACATACCCAGAACATGGTTGCCATATTCTCAGAATATCAGAACTGTGTATATTTATAGTAGCATGTCTGTACTTTCTCACATTTGCCATTTAAGCAATGATGATGCCAGTTATACCAAAACTATACACAACACAGAGTTCCATATCCAAGTTTTAATGTGAAAAAAATAGAAAAATTGTAACAGAATCACTTGGGGACCAGTGTTGGGTGTAATATATTTATTTTATGAGTAATGGCGTAATATAATGAGGTACTGTCGTCAAATATTGTAATATTATTACAATATATATTACTTTCATAAGCATATCTCTACTGGCATGTTATATGTATATATAGTTTAACGCCTTGTCTCATGCTTATGGAATTCATGCTGTAGGCGTAAAGCCACAAATCTAAGAAAGAACGCAGCTGTGTTGTTACCCTGCTTAACCTTTTCCTTGTGAAAATGCTCCCATTATTTTTAAGTTAATCGAGGAGAAAGAAAATGTTTGTCAAATGTTAACTCTGCAAAGGCATCATTGATCTCTTCGTCCGGAAACACCACATCAAACCTGAAAAAGCATCTGGAGGTCATGCAATCCATATAGTAGGGGCTTAATTCATTTATTTCCATTGACATGCACAAAGCTGGTAGCCAAAGTTACAGAAATGCGTAACAGAGGAGAAAACAGAGAAACTCACGAGTTGGGGTCCCCCCGGAGGTCAGGCCCCCCAGATAGCAGATGAACATGTCATAAGCCATATAAAAAATAAAATCACGACAGCTGTGATGGAAACCGCTAGTTTCTGTACAACTTTGTAAATGGCTACAGATAATTTGTTGGTTTGACACGGTGGGATCTTTTTATGTCGGTAAAATCTATAATGCTAGAAATGGGCGTGGAAACGCCTGTATGCACAAATATTGATATAATAATCATCATATCGAAGTAAACTTGGAGTCACACGATGATATGTGGTCCTCCCACTACGACTAAGTTTATTAGACTACAGATTAAATATACTGAACAGAAATATAAATGCAACATGCAACAATTTCTAAGATTTTACTAAGTTACAGTTCATACAAGAAAATCAGTCAATGGAAATAAATGAATTAGGCCCTAATACATGGATTTCACATGACTGGGAATACACATGCATCTGTGGGTCACAGATACCTTTAAAAAAAAAAAGTAGGGGCGTGGATCAGAAAACCAGTCAGTATCTGGTGTGACCACCATTTGCCTCATGCAGCGCGACACATCTCCTTTGCATAGAGTTGATCAGGCTGTTGATTGTGGCCTGTGGAATGTTGTCCCACTCCTCTTCAATGGCTGTGTGAAGTTGCTGGATATTGGCAGGAACTGGAACACGCTGGCATATACGTCGATCCAGAGCATCCCAAACATGTTCAGTGGGTGACATGTCTGGTGAGTATGCAGGCCATGGAAGAACTGGGATATTTTCAGCTTCCAGGAATTGTGTACAGATCCTTGTGACATGGGGCCGTGCATTATCATGCTGAAGCATGAGGTGATGTCGTTTCACTCTGACAATTAGGTTAGTTTTGTGGAGTAACTACAATGTTGTTGATCCATCCTCAGTTTTCTCCTATCACGGCCATTAAACTCTGTAACTGTTTTAAAGTCACCATTGGCCTCATGGTGAAATACCTGAGCGGTTCCCTTCTTCTCCGACAGCTGGGTTAGGAAGGACGCCTCTATCTTTGTAGTGACTGGGTGTATTGATACACCATCAAAAATGTGATTAATAACTTCACCATGCTCAAAGGGATATTCAATGTCTGCTTTTTTTTTTTTTTACCAATCTACTAATAGGTACTCTTCTTTGCGAGGCATTTGAAAACCTCCCTGGTCTTTGTGGTTGAATCTGTGTTTGAAATTCACTGCTCGACTGAGGGACCTTACAGATAATTACAGATAATTGTATGTGATGTTAAACATTATTATTGCAAGTTATCACGTGAATTGTTAAGCAAGTTTTTACTCCTTAACTTATTTAGGCTTGCCATAACAAAGGGGTTGAATACTTATTGACTCAATACATTTAATCTTTTAATTTTAATTAATTTGTTTAAAAACTAAAAAAACATAATTCCACTTTGCCGTTATGGGGTATTGTGTGTAGGCCAGAGACAAAACATCTAAATGTAATCCATTTTAAATTCAGGCTGTAACAGAAAAACATGTGGAAAATGTCAAGGGGTGTCAATAGTTACAGTGGGGAGAACAAGTATTTGATACACTGCCGATTTTGCAGGTTTTCCTACTTACAAAGCATGTAGAGGTCTGTAATTTTTATCATAGGTACACTTCAACTGTGAGAGACGGAATCTAAAACAAAAATCCAGAAAATAACATTGTATGATTTTTAAGTAATTAATTTGCATTTTATTGCATGACATAAGTATTTGATACATCAGAAAAGCAGAACTTAATATTTGGTACAGAAACCTTTGTTTGCAATTACAGTGATCATACGTTTCCTATGGGTCTTGACCAGGTTTGCACACACTGCAGCAGGGATTTTGGCCCACTCCTCCATACAGACCTTCTCCAGATCCTTCAGGTTTCGGGGCTGTCGCTGGGCAAGACAGACTTTCAGCTCCCTCCAAAGATTTTCTATTAGGTTCAGGTCTGGAGACTGGCTAGGCCACTCCAGGACCTTGAGATGCTTCTTACGGAGCCACTCCTTAGTTGCCCTGGCTGTGTGTTTCGGGTCGTTGTCATGCTGGAAGACCCAGCCACGACCCATCTTCAATGCTCTTACTGAGGGAAGGAGGTTGTTGGCCAAGATCTCGCGATACATGGCCCCATCCATCCTCCCCTCAATACGGTGCAGTCATCCTGTCCCCTTTGCAGAAAAGCATCACCAAAGAATAATGTTTCCACCTCTATGCTTCACGGTTGAGATGGTGTTCTTGGGGTTGTACTCATCCTTCTTCTTCCTCCAAACACGGCGAGTGGAGTTTAGACCAAAAAGCTCTATTTTTGTCTCATCAGACCACATGAACTTCTTCCATTCCTCCTCTGGATCATCCAGATGGTCATTGGCAAACTTCAGACGGGCCTGGACATGCGCTGGCTTGAGCAGGGGGACCTTGCGTGCGCTGCAGGATTTTAATCCATGACGGCGTAGTGTGTTACTAATGGTTTTCTTTGAGACTGTGGTCCCAGCTCTCTTCAGGTCATTGACCAGGTCCTGCCGTGTAGTTCTGGGCTGATCCCTCACCTTCCTCATGATCATTGATGCCCCACGAGGTGAGATCTTGCATGGAGCCCCAGACCGAGGGTGATTGACCGTCATCTTGAACTTCTTCCATTTTCTAATAATTGCGCCAACAGTTGTTGCCTTCTCACCAAGCTGCTTGCCTATTGTCCTGTAGCCCATCCCAGCCTTGTGCAGGTCTACAATTTTATCCCTGATGTCCTTACACAGCTCTCTGGTCTTGGCCATTGTGGAGAGGTTGGAGTCTGTTTGATTGAGTGTGTGGACAGGTGTCTTTTATACAGGTAATGAGTTCAAACAGGTGCAGTTAATACAGGTAATGAGTGGAGAACAGGAGGGCTTCTTAAAGAAAAACTAACAGGTCTGTGAGAGCCGGAATTCTTACTGGTTGGTAGGTGATCAAATACTTATGTCATGCAATAAAATGCAAATGAATTACTTAAAAATCATACAATGTGATTTTCTGGATTTTTGTTTTAGATTCCGTCTCTCACAGTTGAAGTGTACCTATGATAAAAATTACAGACCTCTACATGCTTTGTAAGTAGGAAAACCTGCAAAATCGGCAGTGTATCAAATACTTGTTCTCCCCACTGTATGTGACTGAAGTTTCATTTAATTAGCATGTATATTGGGTGTTAATTACTTAGGAACTCGTTTAACATTCGCGTGAGTTGTTTGCTATTATAAAGGAAAGTTAGGGGCTGGATAAGCCTGCATGCAATACAGCCGCTACAACACTGAGTAATACTCTGAAATTAATTTCAAAATGGCCCAGTTCAGAAATGCAACTGTAAAGTCACTCCTCTGAAGCATGTGAATGTGTGTCCTTCAGCTCTCTGTGTGTATGTGGGTGTTTGTGTGTGTGTGCTCCTAACCGTTCCCCAGCGTTAAGATTCTCATTACTGCACCAAGTATTTCAGCCCAGGGATCAAAGCACAGCCCAGACAGAAAGACAGACAGACAGACCCACTGATGTCTGATGGAGAGAGGAGAGAGGAGGAGGAGGGGAGAGGAGGAGGGGAGCGGAGGAGGAGGAGAGAATAGGAGGAGAGGAGGAGGAGAGAGGAGGATGAAAGAGGAGGAGCAGAGAGGAGGCGGGGGGAGGAGGAGGAGAGAGGAGGAGGGGAGAGGAGAGGAGGAGGGGAGGGGAGAGGAGAAGGAGAGAGGAGGAGGAAAGAGGATGAGGAGAGAGGAGGAGGAGAGAGGAGGAGGGGAGAGGAGGCGGGGAGAGGAGGAGGAGAGAGGAGGAGGGGAGAGGAGGAGGAGAGAGGAGGAGGGGAGAGGAGGAGGGTAGAGGAGGAGGGGAGAGGAGGAGGGTAGAGGAGGAGGGGAGAGGAGGAGGGGAGAGGAGGGGAGAGGAGGATGGGAAGGTAGAGGAGATGATAGACTGTTATGTAACCTCATGAAGGTTTAGAGGAGGAATGGGCGAATATGCCCTCTCTCTCTTTCTCTATGTCTCTCTCTCTCTCTCTCTCTCTCTCTCTCTTTCTCTATGTCTCTCTCTCTCTCTCTCTCTCTCTCTCTTTCTCTGAGATTGTTTATCAGTGTGATGGGGGGATCACGTTGCAGGTGGAGGTTTCCATCATATTGCTGTTGTTATTTTACCTTCTCTCCTCATGTCTCATGTGCATTGGCCTTTTCTCCAGCAGGTTATTTATTCTGTGTAATGGATGAGATTTCCTGCTTTGAAATCAATAGACCTTGTTGGCCCACTGCATGGCTGCTAATGGAGTGTTTACTCCTACACTGAACCTTGTTGTAGTACCTTGTCCTGAGCCAGAGGATTTGGGCTCTGCTCTCACCCATAGAATTAGGATTCTTCTCTTTCAGCCTCTCTCCAGCTTCACCATTGTCATCTTTCTTTGTGACATATACAGGGGGAGGAGTAAGGAGGTGTCACATTCCATCTTTCCATTACGTGACCACTCATTCAGCAAAGCCCTGTATTATGACTCTATATTGTAGCCCTCTGGATCTGTAACTATGGTGGCCTGGTAGGGTCAGGTGCTTCTCAGACGTGGAGGTCAGGATCAGTAACTATGGTGGTCCTGGTAGGGTCAGGTGCTTCTCAGACGTGGAGGTCAGGATCAGTAACTATGGTGGCCTGGTAGGGTCAGGTGCTTCTCAGACGTGGAGGTCAGGATCAGTAACTATGGTGGTCCTGGTAGGGTCAGGTGTTTCTCAGACGTGGAGGTCAGGATCAGTAACTATGGTGACCTAGTAGGGTCAGGTGCTTCTCAGACGTGGAGGTCAGGATCAGTAACTATGGTGACCTGGTAGGGTCAGGTGCTTCTCAGACGTGGAGGTCAGGATCAGTAACTATGGTGGCCTGGTAGGGTCAGGTGCTTCTCAGACGTGGAGGTCAGGATCAGTAACTATGGTGACCTGGTAGGGTCAGGTGCTTCTCGGACGTGGAGGTCAGGATCAGTAACTATGGTGGCCTGGTAGGGTCAGGTGCTTCTCGGACATGGAGCTCTTCAGGTCTGATTCTGTCAGTACCAAACAGATCACTAACATCCTCTTGAACTTCGCACACATATAATTCTGTGTGAAGCTGCCACAGTGTCAATGTCACCACAATGTGTCAGGACTATGCAATGTGGATCTGCCCTAGACACTACAATATATCAGGATACATCCCTAGATCTAGAAACATGACCTCTCTCTCTGACCAGGAACTGTATTCCAGAGAAACATGACCTCTCTCTCTCTGACCAGGAACTGTATTCCAGAGAAACATGACCTCTCTCTCTCTGACCAGGAACTGTATTCCAGAGAAACATGACCTCGCTCTCTCTCTGACCAGGAACTGTATTCCAGAGAAACATGACCTCTCTCTCTCTGACCAGGAACTGTATTCCAGAGAAACATGACCTCTCTCTCTCTGACCAGGAACTGTATTCCAGAGAAACATGACCTCGCTCTCTCTCTGACCAGGAACTGTATTCCAGAGAAACATGACCTCGCTCTCTCTGACCAGGAACTGTATTCCAGAGAAACATGACCTCGCTCTCTCTCTGACCAGGAACTGTATTCCAGAGAAACATGACCTCGCTCTCTCTGACCAGGAACTGTATTCCAGAGAAACATGACCTCGCTCTCTCTCTGACCAGGAACTGTATTCCAGAGAAACATGACCTCGCTCTCTCTCTGACCAGGAACTGTATTCCAGAGAAACATGACCTCTCTCTCTCTGACCAGGAACTGTATTCCAGAGAAACATGACCTCTCTCTCTCTGACCAGGAACTGTATTCCAGAGAAACATGACCTCTCTCTCTCTGACCAGGAACTGTATTCCAGAGAAACATGACCTCTCTCTCTCTGACCAGGAAATTACTGTGTATTACTGTATATCCTGCCCTACGATTTGATAACAGGGAGAGCATTGTCTTTAAGAGGTTATCAAAAATCTTTCTTGTCTGACATTACATAATTGGTTTGGCTGCTACTTTGTTTTGGTAACTAATGTTAGGTTATGCAGTTCAGTCAATGTATTTGTGTGAACATCTGGGTTTTGAACCTGTGTCTCCTATATAACACAAGTCTGTGTTATCCCGCTATACTAAAGCCTTTGGCTCAGGGAGCTAAAACAAGTCTTCAGGTCTCAGGCATTTTTCAATACAGTGAGCACTCATCTGCCGTAGTGAATCAGTGTATTTGCACCACAGCTACTGAGGATGGTAGCTGACTCTATAGCCACTCCTATCTGTCATGTCTTTAATCTGAGCCCAGAGGAAAGTCTTTGTCCTAAGGCCTGGAGGGAAGCCAAAGTCATTCTGCTACCCAAGAGTGGTAAAGTGGCCTTTACTGGTTCTAACAGCAGACCTATCAGCTTGCTTTCAGCTCTTAGCAAACTGTTGTAAAGAATTGTGTTTGACCAAATACAATGCTATTTCTCTGTAAACAAATTAACAACAGACTTTCAGCATGTTTATAGTGAAGGGCACTCAACATGTACTGCACTGACACAAATGACTGATGATTGGCTGAAATAAATTGATAACAAGAAGATTGTGGGAGCTGTACTGTTAGATTTCAGTGCAGCCTTTGATATTATTGACCATAACCTGTTGTTGAGAAAACGTATGTGTTATGGCTTTTCAACCTCTGCCATATTGTGGATTCAGAGGTAATGAAGTCACTGAAACCCTTAACAAAGAGTTGCAGTCTGTTTTGGAATTGGGTGGCCACTAATAAACTGGTCCTGAACATCTCTAAAACAAAGAGCATCGTATTTGGTACAAATCATTCCCTAAGTTCTAGACCTCAGCTGAATCTGGAAAATGAATGGTGTGGCTTTTGAACAAGTTGAGGAGACTAAGTTACTTGGTGTTACCTTGGATTGTAAACTGTCATGGTCAAAATATATAGATTGAATTATTGTAAAGATGGGGAGAGGTCTGTCCGTAATAAAGAGATGCTCTGCTTTTTTGACACCACACTCCAAAAAGCAAGTTCTGCAGGCTCTAGTTTTGTCTTATCTTGATTATTGTCCAGTCGTGTGGTCCAGTGCTGCAAGGAAAGACCTAGTTAAGCTGCAGCTGGCCCAAAACAGAGCGGCACGTCTTGCTCTTCATTGTAATCAGAGGGCTAATATTAATACTATGCATGCCAGTCTCTCTTGGCTAAGAGTTGAGGAGAGACTGACTGCATCACTTCTTCTTTTTATAAGAAACATTCATGTGTTGAAAAACCAAAATTGTTTGCATAGTCAACTTACACACATCTCTGACACACACACTTACCCCACCACACATGCCACCAGGGGTCTTTTCACAGTCCCCAAATCCAAAACAAATTCAAGAAAGCGTACAGTATTACATAGAGCCATTATTGCATGGATCTCATATTGCTCAAATAAACAGCAAACCTGGTTTTAAAAAACAGATAAAGCAACACCTCACGGCACAATGCCTCTCCCCTATTTGACCTAGATAGTTTGTGTGTATGTATTGATATGTAGGCTACGTGTGCCTTTAAAAAATAATGTATGTAGTTCTGTCCTTGAGCTGTTCTTGTCTATTAATGTTCTGTATTATGTCATGTTTCATGTTTTGTGTGGACCCCAGGAAGAGTAGCTGCTGCTTTTGCAACAGCTAATAGGGATCCTAATAAAATACCAATACCGAAGAATAGCTCAACCTAAAACAGTAACGCTAGTCAGTGAAGCCTGACTAATGTTAACGTTACAGTATCGACAGTCCAAAATAGTTGAAGATGATCCACAACATAGGGTCTGATGCCAGTAGCTACCAAGTAACAAAATGGCCCATACATATAGCGTTAACGTAGTATACCATGGTAAGTTTATAAACCCCAAAAAAGTATCAAAGATCAGAAATGAACAGGCTACGTGAGAAAAATAGATACCATTGAATATGTGCTACGTTACCTCATAAACACCACATACCAAATCCCAGCGTACAGTATGTTGATTAACTGTTGTATTTCTTAATGTGTCCTGGGTTTTTAATGCACTGGTCTCAGTACAAAGTGGCCATGCTAGTTTATTGATGTAACGCTCTTCACGCTTTTATGGAGTATAAAATTAATGAGCTGTCTGGTGTGTGTGTGTGTGTGTGTGTGTACGTACGTGAGCGTGTGTGCGTGCGTGTGTGTGATTCATGCTTGGGGGCCATTGAGAATTCTGCTCTGCATGCTAAAGTGATGTCACAGGCTGTGCAGACCAGCATGCATTGGGCTCATGGGGTGGGTTGATGCTACAGTTGGCCTGATTGGCTGGGATCATCGTTTGGCAAAATGTAAAAATAAGTGTCAAAATACCCAACAAATATATTTTAAAAAATGTATGCAAGTTTCAATCATTTCATTTTACCAAAATAATGTACGAATAAATCCAACTTAATATGTGGCTCAAAATGTACGCATCAATCACGAGCACAACCAAAGAGAGAGAACATTTTGTGATTGAACTCTTTGGAAGTCTGGTTTTAATCACCTTGCATTTCCTATCTTGGCACATGACTCTGTTTTTAGAGGATTGTGGGTAATTCAAGATTTGTCTTACTTCATGATTCTTTCACACAATGTTGTATGCATGTTTGAAGAAAGAAAAGTATGTTTCTATGTTAGTATTAAAGCTTGTTGTGCCATGAGGCGTAATGGATCATGACAAACGCAATTTGACGTTCAATGAGGACAGCACCCATTTCCACGTTCATGATTGTCAAATTGAAGAGGCAAGTGCAGAATCCTTAATTCTTGCAGTTCAACCCCCAGTTAGTGCTGGCGGTTTGAACACTGTGCTTGACAATGTCTGCCAAGACGGTATAAAAAGGCACATGATCAAATACATAAAACACTGTTCAACATTAAGACAACAGACAAAGGGATCTAATTCTGCACTAGACAGGATTCAAAACATCATAACGGTGTTTAGAAGCTTTTTAGGGAGGAAATGACATCAAAAGAGAAGGGATCTAATTCTGCACTAGACAGGATTCAAAACATCATAACGGTGTTTAGAAGCTTTTTAGGGAGGAAATGACATCAAAAGAGAAGGGATCTAATTCTGCACTAGACAGGATTCTAAACATCATAACGGTGTTTAGAAGCTTTAGAGAGAGGAAATGACATCAAAAGTGAAGGGATCTAATTCTGCACTAGACAGGATTCTAAACATAATAACGGTGTTTAGAAGCTTTTTAGGGAGGAAATGACATCAAAAGAGAAGGGATCTAATTCTGCACTAGACAGGATTCTAAACATCATAACGGTGTTTAGAAGCTTTAGAGAGAGGAAATGACATCAAAAGAGAAGGGATCTAATTCTGCACTAAACAGGACTAGAAACACCAGAATAGTGTTTTCAATATTTTTTGTTAATGCTCCCAGTCCCTGGCAAGGTGTTGCACAACTCTTGATTAAGTGTTACAACACACCATGTCATGTTTCAAAACATCTCAGGATGATGTGTTTCAATACTCCAGCCAAGTTAAGGTTTCGTCTCCTTCAAGTTGGTGGCAACTCAGTTGCCAGTAGTTTGGGTGTTACAAAGCACTACAAAGCAGTTTACTGCTTGAGGACGTACAGAAATAAAATCATAAATATAATAATAATAATATGCCATTTAGCAGACGCTTTTATCCAAAGCGACTTACAGTCATGTGCGCATACATTTTCACGTATGGGTGGTCCCCGGGGATCGAACCCACTACCCTGGCGTTATAAGCACCATGCTCTACCAATTGAGCTACAGAGGACCAAATCATAAAAAGGTAATGTCCTTGCAATTACAATAATTGCTACCACAATTAAACTATGTCTTAAAGGCAAAATAAAACCTAAGTTGAATACATGATGTATTATCTCTAGAAAACAATGTTTAATGCAGGATATGTTTTTGGTGCTTGTATGAATAAAACATCACTGCACCATGTTTATTCCAACCCTTCAACCACAACTCACTTTTTACACGACTGAATTGAGTTCCATCGCAGGCAGTGTATCTCAGAGCCATCGATTTAAAAAATACTTTTTAAATGAAGGTTCTGGTGCGTCTCATTGTGAAGAAAAAAGTCCAAGTAGGCCCAATTCACTTCCTTGTTGTAGACCAATTGACAGGAGTCAAAAACCCAATCTGACCCAATCAGTCGGTGGAAAAGCTTTTGAAGCGGAGTGACGAGGTACTATCTGAACTTGTCAATTAGGTATACAAGGTTAAGTTGAGGTTAGGGAATGGAAAGTGCTGTATTCATGGCAAGACAGTGATATTCCCTAGCCCCGTATTTCCCATCTCTCTCTCGCTCTCTCTCTCTCGCTCTCTCTCTCTCTCTCTCTCTCTCTCTCTCTCTCTCTCTCTCTCTCTCTCTCTCTCTCTCTCTCTCTCTCTCTCTCTCTCTCTCTCTCTCTCTCTCTCTCTCTCTCTCTCTCTCTTTCTCTCCCTCTGAGTGTGTGAGAAACTGGCTGTGTACCTGGCAGACTAAAATACAATATGCAACCCACAGTTTTTTTCTCTCTCTTCTTTCTCTCTCTTCATCCCATGTGCGAGGGATATTTGGTCCATCGTGGAGAGGTGCTTATACAAGGCCATGGCCTCTCCCTATGACAGCAGGCAGGCATTCTTACAGGCTATCAATGATTACATGAAGCCTCACATCCACTCTCTCCTACAGAACAGAACACATTAGCATTCTGTTCTAACGTTAGTATTCTATCTGAACGGGAACATTTGTCCAGGGGCTTCTAGAGTTCAAGGGCTGTATAATAGATCAGGTATAAGAGTTTGTCCAAAACAATGGAAATGCCATGCTATAACTTACCAATCTAAAAAAACAAAATGTCGCTGACATGGGCTAATTGAGTGACTGTCAGTGACGGACATAACAAGAGAGACACTGCTGATGCACAAACACATTTTGAAATGGCACCTTTGCGTATTCTGCTGTTGCCCATCCTTGATCTGAAGGCTCATGGGAAGTGTTGATTACTGTTGCTCAGTTTCCTCTGCAAAAAAGAAATCTCCTTAACACCTCTCACACACACACACTCGCCCCTCCTAAGGCTCACGCTGTGGTCGGTGTGTCGTGTGTGAGGAGCTTGGAGTGGCGCTGGGCGTGCCGGGGCATCAGCTCTTCAGCCCTTCACTCTTCACATCAGCTGTAAATGTGTGTGGTGTGGAGGGGTGTGATGTGATGGGGTGTGGTGTGCTCTGCTGTGTTGTGGTGGGGTGTGTTTCTGTCTCTGTCTCTATCTCCGTGTCTCTTTCTCTCGCTCTCTCTCTCTCTCTCTCTCTCTCTCTCTCCCCCTCTCTCTCTCCCACTCTTTTATCTTTGGAGGGTCATCCTAGAACCGTCTATGAATGGTTCCACCAGCCTTATTAGCCTTTGAAATTCAAATTATTTATGACAACACATTACATATATATCACAAGGCATTTCTTTGTTATACCCTAACACAGTGTTGTTAGGAAACTCCTGGTTTACAAGCCACATCAGGCCTGCAAGTCACATTATTCTGGCTTGCAAAGTGATGTGTAATTCCTATTGGAATCCAGCCAGAGATAGGACATCCAACTAGTGGCATTTTTAATCAGCCGCAACCTGCATTCAGAATAACTGCCACGGTAGGGAAGATTGAATACCTCAATCATCTAAACTGGAACAGCCATCTCAGTAACGGGTGCAATAACACCAACAGATCGGATTAGTTTAGAAAACTGTATGTTATTTACCTTTGTGTAGCATTAAAAAAAAATCAATGTACATGCAAAAACATAGATACTACAGTAAAACAAACAATTCTGAAAATATCCCTGCAATAGAGCATGCTGGGAAATATGATATATGGTTCTATGTAGAACCCTTCTTGCCTTCCAAAGAAGCATCAAATAACCATTGTCTTCCAAAAAGGGTTCTTCAGAGAACCCGATTGGAAACCTTTTTTTCCCAAGAGTGAACAATTCCCATATGCTTCACATGCTGTGCAGTTATATGTAATGTACTGTAGCCTCCATTACTAGAGACTCCATTTAACCTCTGTGAGTGTAAGACGTAAGACTAGCGTACTACCATGTTATCTGCTTGGCTGAGCACTGCAGTACAGTCTGTCCAGAAGGCCACCTTAGGACACTACAGTGTACCGACTCTCTCTCTCTCTCTCTCTCGAGGAGCTGGCTAATTATGTCACCACGCAAACAAGCTCAGTCAAGCATGAATATCTGCACACATATGCACACATATGCACACACACACACAGACACACACATGCATGGAGATGCACACACACAAATGCGCGCTCACACAGAAACACACAAGGACACACACGCACGGCCTCATCCATTGTGGGAACAGGAGGGGTTCTATGAAAGGGAACACCCCTCCTGGAATTGTTGATGAGATTACATTATAATGTCTGTGATGTCAGCACTGTGCTTGTCACGGCAACCAATGATGTTGAATGACAGGAAAAACAGAGAGAAACACACACACAGAGAAATAACCTAAATCTGTTTATTTATTTTCCATTTCATACTTCAACTATTTGCACATTGTTACAACACTGTACATAGCCAATAATATAACATTTGAAATGTCTTTATTCTTTTGGAACTTTTGTGAGTGTAATGTTTGCTGATTGTTTATTTCCCTTGTTTATTGTCTAGTCCATTTGCTTTGGGAATGTAAACAAATGTTTCCCATGCCAATAAAGCCCTTTGAATAGGAGAGAGAGAGAGAGACAGAGAGATGGAGAGAGACAGAGAGACAGAGAGAGAGAGAGAGAGAAAGAGAGAGAAAGAGAGAGAAAGAGGGAGACAGAGAGAGACAGAGAGACAGAGAGACAGAGAGACAGAGAGAGAGAGAGACAGAGAGACAGAGAGACAGAGAGACAGAGAGAGAGAGAGAGAGAGAGATGGAGAGACAGAGACAGAGAGAGAGAGCGAGAGAGAGAGAGAGAGAGACAGCGAGAGAGAGAGAGAGATGGAGAGACAGAGACAGAGAGAGAGAGAGAGACAGAGACAGAGAGAGAGAGAGACAGAGAGAGAGACAGAGAGAGATACAGAGAGAGAGAGAGAGAGAGAGAGAGAGAGACAGAGAGAGAGAGAGACAGCGAGAGAGAGAGAGAGAGAGAGAGAGAGAGAGACAGCGAGAGAGAGAGAGAGACAGCGAGAGAGAGAGAGAGAGAGAGAGAGAGAGAGAGAGAGACAGAGAGAGAGAGAGACAGAGAGAGAGAGAGAGACGGAGAGAGAGACGAAGAGAGAGAGACGGAGAGAGAGAGAGAGAGACAGAGAGAGAGAGAGACAGAGAGAGACAGAGAGAGAGAGAGAGAGAGAGAGAGACAGAGAGACACACAGAGAGAGAGAGACACAGAGAGAGAGAGAGAGACAGAGACAGAGAGAGAGAGAGAGAGAGAGAGAGAGAGAGGGGTGGAAATAAATAATATAAAATGAATAGTAAACATTACACAAAGCATCCTCCAGCAACAGGAAATGTGAATTATTATGTGGACTATAATGAATGGACCTTTTTGTAGGGATTGGTAGATTATTTGTAAGGGAAAATCAAGTGTGAAATTTCAAAGTGGAAATTACTTCAGATGCCTTTGTAAACCTCAAATACACTACACGTTTTACATTTCCTGATCAAATTAAGATCCTACACCTGTAAGGTCATTTAGATCATAATGTTTGAATGCTGTGGACAATAACATTGAATCTTAGTAGAAAACAGCTTTTTGTTTGTCTCAGAAACACACGGGTGAAATAATCTCACCTGTCGTTATTTTAATCTCTCCACAGTGTGTGTGAGAGAGAGATCTGAACTGAGGTAGAAAAATAAATGTATTTCAGTCTGTAATGGAACTATCACACTGAGTCACTGAGCAGTCTGTAATGGAACTATCACACTGAGTCACTGAGCCAACTCTGCTACCTGATTGCTGAGGAGGGACAGGAAATTAAGGGGTCTTAAAACACTGAACACAGCAGGAAAATAAGGTACAATAATGAACTGTTCTCTTCTGAGCTACATTGGGTTGAGACATAAGAAAATATCAAAATGGTGACACAGTAGTAGGATCTTAACATTTTACTGCAGTGGGCTAAATCAGGGTCAGACAGAGTGTTTCTGGGTAGTCTTAAACAAATCTACGTTTGAAACAAAAGTATACACCTCACACACATGGTTATGGGCTTTAAAAAAGATGTACCATGTCAGATATAGAGTTGAAATGTATTCAATGTTGAGTTTTGCATCCCGATATTACACTTTAAATACATCACAGAAGACTGAATATAACAAAATCGTTTGACATAGCAGCACCGGATTTTCGGTAGAGGTTTCTTGAAACAATGTTTATTAATTATGGAATTATGATAACATTCCACCCATGAGGCCACTAGAGAGCTATTTGATCATTCGACTGAAGGCAAGGGCCACTTGGACCTATATTGTCACAGCAAAATAATTTGAACGTTTAGTCCATAATGTTGCTTGATCAGTGCTTAGGCTATTAGCTGGCTAAAAGTAGACCACATGGAAAGTGCAATTCTATTAATAGAAGGTTTCAAGGTTTCAGGTTTTAATGCCACGTGCACAAGTACTTGCAAGCTCTAAACCCAACAATGCATTAATCAATTTTAATGTAGCACTAAAAATAACAAGGTAGAACAAAAAGACAGGAGAAATAGAAATAAGAAGAAAAGAGAAGTAAGTCAGCTATGTACATGGACAGTTCCAGGGTCAGTAGCTATATACAGGGACAGTTCCAAGGTCAGTAGCTATATACAGGGACAGTTCCAGGGTCAGTAGCTATATACAGGGACAGTTCCAAGGTCAGTAGCTATATACAGGGACAGTTCCAGGGTCAGTAGCTATATACAGGGACAGTTCCAGGGTCAGTAGCTATATACAGGGACAGTTCCAGGTTCAGTAGCTATATACAGGGACAGTTTCAGGGTCAGTAGCTATATACAGGGACAGTTCCAGGGTCAGTAGCTATATACAGGGACAGTTTCAGGGTCAGTAGCTATATACAGGGACAGTTCCAGGGTCAGTAGCTATATACAGGGACAGTTCCAGGGTCAGTAGCTATATACAGGGACAGTTCCAGGGTCAGTAGCTATATACAGGGACAGTTTCAGGGTCAGTAGCTATATACAGGGACAGTTCCAGGGTCAGTAGCTATATACAGGGTCAGTTCCAATACAATATTGACAATGTGCAGGGATACTGGAGTGATAGAGGTAGATATGTATAGGGGTAAGGTGACTAGGCATCAGGATATATATGATAAACAGAGTAGCAGCAGCATAAATTATGATTATACAGTGGGGGGAAAAAGTATTTAGTCAGCCACCAATTGTGCAAGTTCTCCCACTTAAAAATATGAGAGAGGCCTGTAATTTTCATCATAGGTACACGTCAACTATGACAGACAAATTGAGAAAGAAAATTCCAGAAAATCACATTGCAGGATTTTTAATGAATTTATTTGCAAATTATGGTGGAAAATAAGTATTTGGTCACCTACAAACAAGCAAGATTTCTGGCTCTCACAGACCTGTAACTTCTTCTTTAAGAGGCTCCTCTGTCCTCCACCCGTTACCTGTGTTAATGGCAACTGTTTGAACTTGTTATCAGTATAAAAGACACCTGTCCACAACCTCAAACAGTCACACTCCAAACTCCACTATGGCCAAGACCAAAGAGCTGTCAAAGGACACCAGAAACAAAATTGTAGACCTGCACCAGGCTGGGAAGACTGAATCTGCAATAGGTAAGCAGCTTGGTTTGAAGAAATCAACTGTGGGAGCAATTATTAGGAAATGGAAGACATACAAGACCACTGATAATCTCCCTCAATCTGGGGCTCCATGCAAGATCTCACCCGGTGGGGTCAAAATGATCACAAGAACGGTGAGCAAAAATCCCAGAACCACACGGGGGGACCTAGTGAATGACCTGCAGAGAGCTGGGACCAAAGTAACAAAGCCTACCATCAGTAACACCGCCGCCAGGGACTCAAATCCTGCAGTGGCAGACGTGTCCCCCTGCTTAAGCCAGTACATGTCCAGGCCCGTCTGAAGTTTGCTAGAGTGTATTTGGATGATCCAGAAGAGGATTGGGAGAATGTCATATGGTCAGATGAAACCAAAATAGAACTTTTTGGTAAAACCTCAACTCGTCGTGTTTGGAGGACAAAGAATGCTGAGTTGCATCCAAAGAACACCATACCTACTGTGAAGCATGGGGGTGGAAACATCATGCTTTGGGGCTGTTTTTCTGCAAAGGGACCAGGACGACTGATCCGTGTAAAGGAAAGAATGAATGGGGCCATGTATCGTGAGATTTTGAGTGAAAACCTCCTTCCATCAGCAAGGGCATTGAAGATGAAACGTGGCTGGGTCTTTCAGCATGACAATGATCCCAAACACACCGCCCGGGCAACGAAGGAGTGGCTTCGTAAGAAGCATTTCAAGGTCCTGGAGTGGCCTAGCCAGTCTCCAGATCTCAACCCCATAGAAAATCTTTGGAGGGAGTTGAAAGTCCGTGTTGCCCAGCGACAGCCCCAAAACATTACTGCTCTAGAGGAGATCTGCATGGAGGAATGGGCCAAAATACCAGCAACAGTGTGTGAAAACCTTGTGAAGACTTACAGAAAACGTTTGACCTGTGTCATTGCCAACAAAGTGTATAGAACAAAGTATTGAGAAACTTTTGTTATTGACCAAATACTTATTTTCCACCATAATTTGCAAATAAATTCAATAAAAATCCTACAATGTGATTTTCTGGATTTTTTTTTCTCATTTTGTCTGTCATAGTTGACGTGTACCTATGATGAAAATTACAGGCCTCTCTCATCTTTTTAAGTGGGAGAACTTGCACAATTGGTGGCTGACTAAATACTTTTTTCCCCCACTGTATAGGTCAGGGTTCCATAGCCGCAGGCAGAACATTTGAAACTGGAGCAGCAGCACGACTAGGTGGACTGTGGACAGCCAGGAGTCATCAGGCCAGGTAGTCCTGAGGCATGATCCTCCGGGAGGAGAGAGGGAGACAGAGAATTAGAGGGAGCATTCTTAAATTCACACATGACACCAGATAAGACAGGAGAATTACACCAGATATAACAGACTGACCCTAGCCCCCGGGCACATGGACTATTGCAGCATAGATACTGGAGGCTGAGACAGGGGGGGTTCGGGAGACACTGTGGCCCCGTCTGACGATACCCCCAGACAGTGCCAACCAGGCAGGATATAACCCCACCCGCTTTGCCAAAGCACAGCCCCCACACCACCAGAGGGATATCAACAGACCACCAACCTACTACCCTGAGACAAGGCTGAGTATAGCCCACAAAGATCTCCTCCACCACACGAGCCCGAGGGGGCGCAAAACCGGACAGGAAGATCCCGTCTGTGATTCAACCCACTCAAGTGACACACCCCTCCTAGGGACGGCAAGGAAGAGCACTAGTAAGCCAGTGACTCAGCCCCCGTAATAGGGTCAGAGGCAGAGAATCCCAGTGGAGAGAGGGGAGCCGGCCAGGCAGAGACAGCAAGGGCCGTTCGTCGCTCCAGTGCCTTGCCGTTCACCTTCGCACCGATGGGCCAGACTACGCTCAATCATAGGACCTACTGAAGAGATTAGTCTTCAGTAAAGACTTAAACGTTGAGACCAAGTCTGCGTCTCTGACATGGATAGGCAGACCATTCCATAAAAATGGAGCTCTATAGGAGAAAGCCCTGCCTCCAGCTGTTTGCTTAGAAATTCTAGGTACAATAAGGAGGCCTTCGTCTTGTGACCGTGGCGTACGTGTAGGTATGTACGGCAGGACCAAATCAGAGAGAAAGGTAGGAGCAAGCCCATGTAATGCTTTGTAGGTTAGCAGTAAAACCTTGAAATCAGCCCTAGCCTTAACAGGAAGCCAGTGTAGAGGCTAGCACTGGAGTAATATGATCACATTTTTGGGTTCTAGTCAGGATTCTAGTAGCTGTGTTTAGCACTAACTGAAGTGTATTTAATGCTTTATCCGGGTAGCCGGAGAGTAGAGCATTGCAGAAGTCTAATCTAGAAGTGACAAAAGCATGGATTAGCTTTTCTGCATCATCTTTGGACAAACAGTTTCAGATTTTTGCAATGTTACGAAGATGGAAAAAGCGGTAATTTTATTTGAGACGATTGTACAACCATCAAGATTAATTGTCAGATCCAACAGCAGATCTCTTTGTTTCTTGGGACCTAGAACTAGCATCTCTGTTTTGTCTGAGTTTAAAAGTAAAACATTTGCTGTCATTCACATCCTTATGTCTGAAACACAGGCTTCCAGTGTAGGCAATTTTGGGGTAGACTATATAGTGAAAATAGTGGTCCTAAAACGGAACCTTGAGGAATGCCGAAACGTACAATTGATTTGTCAGAGGACAAACCATCCACAGAGACGAACTGATATCTTTCCGACAGATAAGATCTAAACCAGGCAAGAACGTGTCTGTGTAGACCAATTAGGGTCTCTAATCTCTCCAAAAGAATGTGGTGATCGATGGTGTCAAAAGCAGCACCAAGGTCTAGGAGCACGAGGACAGATGCAGAGCCTTGGTCTGACGCCATTAAAAGGTAATTTACCACCTTCACGAGTGCAGTCTCAGTGCTATATTGGGGCCTAGAACCAGACTGAAGCATTTCGTATACATTATTTGTCTTCAGGAAGGCATTGAGTTGCTGTGCAACAGCTTTTTCTACAATTTTTGAGAGGAATGGGAGATTCGATATAGGCCGATAGTTTTTTTTCCAATTTTCCGGATCAAGGTTTGGGTTTTTCAAGAGAGGCTTTATTACTGCCACTTTTAGTGAGTTTGGTAAACATCCGGTGAATAGGGAATCATTTATTATGTTCAACATGCACAAGCACAGGAAGTAGCTCTTTCAGTAGTTTAGTTGGAATAGGGTCCAGTATGCAGCTTGACGGTTCAGAGGCCATTACTATTTTCATAAATGTGTCAAGAGATAAAGGATAAAAAAACTTGAGTGTCTCCATTGATCCTAGGTCCTGGCAGTTCTGTGCAGACTCAGGACAACTGAGCTTTGGAGAAATACGCAGATTCAAAGAGGAGTCCGTAATTTGCTTTCTAATGATCGTAATCTTTTCATTGAAGAAGTTCATGAATTTATCACTGCTGAAGTGAAAGCTATCCTCTCTTGTTGAATGCTGCTTTTTAGTTAGCTTTGTGACAGTATCAAAAATAAATGTTGGATTGTTCTTATTCTCCTCAATTAGGTTGGTGGAGCAGCAGTGATGGCTCTTCGATATTGCTCTGTACTTTCTTTCCAAGCTAGACGGAAGACTTCCAGTTTGGTGGAGCGCCATTTCCGTTCCAAATTTTCTGGAAGCTTGCTTCAGGGCTCTGGTATTTTCTATATATGAGGGAGCAAATTTCTTGTGACAAATGTTTTTTGTTTTTAGGGGTGCGACTGCTGCATTACAACCTGTAATATAAATTGATTTTTATTTGGATTTCATGTAATGGACATACACCAAATAGTCCAAATTGGTGAAGTGAAATGAAAAAATAAAGGACAGCTAAAACAAAAAGAAAAAAAAGCTGAAAACCCTAAATAAGTATATATACACCTGTTCTGAAAGGCCCCAGAGTCTGCAACACCACTAAGCAAGGGGCACCACCAAACAAGCGGCACCATGAAGACCAAGGAGCTCTCCAAACAGGTCAGGGACAAACAGGTCAAGTCCAGATCAGGGTTGGGTAATAAAAAAATATCTGAAACTTTGAACATCCCACAGAGCACCGTTAAATCCATTATTAAAAAATTGAAAGAATATGGCACCACAACAAACCTGCCAAGAGAGGGCTGCCCACCAAAACTCACGGACCAGGCAAGGGAGGCATTAATCAGAGAGGCAACAAAGAGACCAAAGATATCCCTGAAGGAGCTGCAAAGCTCCACAGCGGAGATTGGAGTATCTGTCCATAGGACCACTTTAAGCCTTACACTCCACAGAGCTGGGCTTTACGGAAGAGTGGCCAGAAAAAAGCCATTGCTTAAAGAAAAAAATAAGCAAACACGTTTGGTGTACGCCAAAAGGCATGTGGGAGTCTCCCCAAACATATGGAAGCAGGTACTCTGGTCAGATGAGACTAAAATTGAGCTTTTTGTCCATCAAGGAAAATGCTATGTCTGGTGCAAACCCAACACCTCTCATCACCCTGAGAACACCATCCCCACAGTGAAGCATGGTGGTGGCAGCATCATGCTGTGGGGATGTTTTTCATGGACTGGGAAACTGGTCAGAATTGAAGGAATGGAGCTAAATACTGGGAAATTCTTGAGGGAAACCTGTTTCAGTCTTCCAGAGATTTGAGACTGAGAGGAGGTTCACCTTCCAGCAGGACAATGACCCTAAGCATACTGCTAAAGCAACACTTGAGTGGTTTAAGGGGAAACATTTAAATGTCTTGGAATGGCCTAGTCAAAGCCCAGACCTCAATCCAATTGAGAATCTGTGGTATGACTGAAAGATCGCTGTACACCAGCGGAACCCATCCAACTTGAAGGAGCTGGAGCAGTTTTGCCTTGAAGAATGGGCAAATATCCCAGTGGCTAGATGTGCCAAGCTTACAGAGACATACCCCAAGAGACTTGCAGCTGTAATTGGGGGGGGGGGGGGTTGTGATGGATAGTTATGAACGCTCAAGTTCTGTTTTTTTATCTTATTTGTTGTTTGTTTCACAAAAAATTAATCTTCAAAGTGGTAGGCATGTTGTGCAAATCAAATGCTACAAACCCCCCCAAAATCCATTTTGATTCCAGGTTAAAAGGCAACAAAATAGGAAAAATGCTTTTGGGGGGGAATACTTTTGCAAGCCACTGTAGATCCTCAGTTACGTGGTTAACCGATTTTTGTACTCAGACGTCCTTGGGTAGGTGGAGGGAGTCTGGAAGGGCATCTAGGAATCTTTGGGTTGTCCGAGAATTTTATAGCATGGCTTTTGATGATCCTTGGTTGGGGTCTGAGCAGATTATTTGTTGCGATTGCAAACGATTGCAAACCTCCGAAAGCCTTTTGGAGTGGGTCTGTGGACTTTTCCATGTGAATATTATAGTCACAAAAAATTTGAATATGATCTTCCACGACTACAAGGTCCGATAGGAATTCAGGGAACTCAGTGAGGAACACTGTATACGGCCCAGGAGGCCTGTAAACAGTAGCTATAAAAAGTGATTGAGTAGGCTGCATAGATTTCATGATTAGAAAGACAAAAATGCAGCCATTTTTTATTTTTTTATTTGCTGTCATAAATGTTAGCAACACCTTCGCCTTAGTGGGATGTGTGGGGGATATGTGTAACCAGGAGGAGAAGCCTCATTTAACACAGTAAATTCATCAGGCTTGAGCCATGTTTCAGTCAGGCCAATCACATCAAGATTATGATCAGGGATTAGTTCATTGACTATGACTGATTGAAAGTGAGGGATCTAACATTAAGTAACCCTATTTTGAGATGTAGGATATCACAATCTCTTTCAATAATGACAGAAATGGAGGAGGTCTTTATTCCAGTGAGATTGCTAAAGCGATTACCGCCATGTTTTGTTTTGCTCAACCTAGATCGAGGCACAGACACAGTCTCAATGGGGATAGCTGAGCTGACCACACTGACTGTGCTAGTGGCAGACTCCACTAAGCTGTCAGGCTGGCTAACAGCCTGCTGCCTGGCCTGCACCATGTCTCATTGGGCTGGCTAACAGCCTGCTGCCTGGCCTGCACCCTATCTCATTGGGCTGGCTAACAGCCTGCTGCCTGGCCTGCACCCTATCTCATTGGGCTGGCTAACAGCCTGCTGCCTGGCCTGCACCCTATCTCATTGTGGAGCTAGTGGAGTTAGAACCCTGTCTGTGCTCATAGATAAGATGAGAGCACCCATTCAGCTAGGATGGAGTCCGTCACTCCTCAGCAGGCCAGGCTTGGTCCTGTAGCACCCCTCCAGCTAGGATGGAGTCCGTCACTCCTCAGCAGGCCAGGCTTGGTCCTGTAGCACCCCTCCAGCTAGGATGGAGTCCGTCACTCCTCAGCAGGCCAGGCTTGGTCCTGTTTGTGGGTGAGTCCCAGAAAAGAGGGCCAATTATCTACAAATTTGATATTTTGTGAGGGGCAGAAAACAGTTTACAACCAGCGATTGAGTTGTGAGACTTTGCTGTAGAGCTCATCACTCCCCCTAACTGGGAGGGGGCCAGAGACAATTACTCGACGTCGACACATCTTTCTAGCTAATTTACACGCTGAAGCTATGTTGCTCTTGGTGACCTCTGACTGTTTCATCCTAACATCATTGGTGCCGACGTGGATAACAATATCCCCCTGGTAAACAGTGTATGATCGCTGGATGATTCTTTTTAAGTCTAATATTGCGGGTAATGGAGTCGCCAATGACTAGGGTTTTCAATTTGTCAGAGCTAATGGTGGGAGGCTTCGACGGCTCAGACCCCGTAACGGGTGGAGGAGAGACCTGAGAAGGCTCGGCCTCTGTCTCCGACTCGTTGCTAAATGGGGAGAACCGGTTGAAAGTTTCTGTCGGCTGAATGAGCGACACCGGTTCATGCCGACAGCATTTCTTTCCAGAAGCCGTGAGAAAATTGTCCGGCTCCGGGGACTGTGTGAGGGGATGTATACTACTATCTGTACTTACTGGTGGCACAGACGCTGTTTCATCCTTTCCTACACTTACCTTGTCCTTGCCTAACGATTGCATCTGAAGCTGGGTTTGCAGCACGGCTATCCTCACCATAAGGCGATAGTTCTCCTGTATATTATGAGTCCAGAGAGTGCAATTAGATGGCATAGTGTTAATGTTACTACTTAGCTTCGGCTGGTGGAGGTCCTGTAGAACCATGTCCAGATAAAGCGTCCGGGGTGAAAAAGTTGAATGAAAAAATATGTTGGTAAATGTATTAAAAGTGAAAACCGAAAAGTTTGGCAGATAGCCAAGCAGCAACAAACAGCACAACAGCACGGAGAGATGGCAGGGAGCTCGGCCCAAGTGATGTGCTGGGCTGGCCGCACCACCCTCTTTAGTGCAATGCGATCGAGGGCGGTGCTGTTGCCATACCAGGCGGTGATGCAGCCAGTCAAGATGCTCTCAATGGTGCAGCTGTAGAACTTTTTGAGGATTTGAGGGCCCACGCCAAACATTTTTTGATATAACCGTGTGCTAGTGTGGGTTTTCACTGAATTTATGTAAATCGCGACGCTCATCTGCATTTCCTGCTGTGCAGGTAAATTGTCAGCAACAAAATAGTGATAAAATGAAGATCCTACATCTGTATGTAATCATCATTTAAGAACTTCTGACTGCAGCCAAGTTACAAGAAACGTCATGTTTCATATTTCATATACATTGTAAAAAAGGCAATTTAACCAATTGCTTAATCAATGTTATTCTGTGAGTTGGGTGGACTTCAGAAGGACTAATGTGTGAACATTGTTTACAGTGAGCTGAATGTATTAAAAGCTTGAGTCGAACTATAAATTCATGTTTGCCTTTGGAAGGTAACACTGTATATTGGTTCAGCTATATGCCCAAATGTTGAGCAAACTCACAATCCTATTGCAGCTGGTTACCTTACAATTGTACATTGAATCAACTTTATTTTTTATTTTTACAGTGTACTTATATGACTAAGTCTTGTGTGTCTTATACCAGAACGTCACAATCCCCTGGTGACATAACCAGTAGCACTAATCCTTTTTATGATAACTATGCATCTAATATAACCACACAACCAAGCCAGCCAAACATCTAAACCAAGCAGCGTTGTCATGAAGTGCTTGGTGCCAAACAAGTGACGTAATCACTGGATGAGTACTCTGATAGCTGGTTGAGTTAAATTACATTTTTCCTTTGTATAATGAATGCTGTGTCTCCCGGCCTCTTAGTAATCTTTCCATCTCTCCCACCTCTCCATCGCTCCATCTCTCCTTTTCTCTCTTTTAATGTTTGACAGAGATAAAGAGATAAATCCTGAAATAGAACGTCAGGAGAGACGGATGAGAGAGTCATCCAGATCAGCTGCACTGTGTGTGTGTGTGTGTGTGTGTGTGTGTGTGTGTGTGTGTGTGTGTGTGTGTGTGTGTGTGTGTGTGTCAGGGGGGCAGAACACAGTGTACCCAGGCAGTTTTCCTGGCCAGCGTTCAGCTCCAGGAGACTGCTTGCAGCTATGTGCCTCGGGGTCACCGGCACTCACGTCCTCACCCCCCTCTCTGTCTTCCTCTCTCATCCTCCCCATCATCCCCCCCTCCAACCCCCTGCTCCCATTCGTCTCTCCTTCTCTCTCCCTCTTCTTTCATTCCCTCTCTCCCTCTCACTTTCCCTCTCTCTCGCCCTCTGTCCTCCCTCTCTCTCTCCCTCTCTCCTCCCTCTCTCTCTCCTTCCTCTCCCTCCCTCTCTCTCTCCTTCCTCTCCCTCCCTCTCTCTCTGCTGTGTCCTGTAGTATCTTGAGTGGTGTAGTGGGCTAGGTCATGTGAGGAGAATGTAATCTGCTGCGCCAAGCTTGCAGGCTGGCGCCGGTAGCCCCAAACATTTCCACCAGAACACTACACACACACACACACACACATGCACACACTTCCACCAGCTACTGTTGTAGTCTAATCAGACTCTAACATAGGAGCATGAGGTGACAATCTGTGTGTCTTCTGTTATGCACTTATGAAGCTAAGTGGAGGCCAGTTATATAGAGGACAGTTATATGGAGGCCAGTTATATAGAGGACAGTTATATAGAGGCCAGTTATATGTAGGCCAGTTATATAGAGGCCAGTTATATGGAGGCCAGTTAAATAGAGGCCAGTTATATAGAGGCCAGTTATATAGAGGCCAGTTATATAGAGGCCAGTTATATAGAGGCCAGTTATATAGAGGCCAGTTATATAGAGGCCAGTTATATGGAGGCCAGTTATATAGAGGCCAGTTATATAGAGGCCAGTTATATAGAGGACAGTTATATAGAGGCCAGTTATATGGAGGCCAGTTATATGGAGGCCAGTTATATGGAGGCCAGTTATATAGAGGACAGTTATATGGAGGCCAGTTATATAGAGGACAGTTATATGGAGGCCAGTTATATAGAGGCCAGTTATATGGAGGCCAGTTATATGGAGGCCAGTTATATGGAGGCCAGCTATATAGAGGCCAGTTATATAGAGGCCAGTTATATAGAGGCCAGTTATATGGAGGCCAGTTATATAGAGGAAGTTATATGGAGGCCAGTTAAATAGAGGCCAGTTATATAGAGGCCAGTTATATGGAGGCCAGTTTTATGGAGGCCAGTTATATAGAGGCCAGTTATATGGAGGCCAGTTATATGGAGGCCAGTTATATAGAGGCCAGTTATATAGAGGCCAGTTATATAGAGGCCAGTTATATGGAGGCCAGCTATATAGAGGCCAGTTATATGGATGCCAGTTATATGGAGGCCGGTTATATAGAGGCCAGTTATATAGAGGCCAGTTATATGGAGGCCAGTTATATAGAGGAAGTTATATGGAGGCCAGTTAAATAGAGGCCAGTTATATAGAGGCCAGTTATATAGAGGCCAGTTATATAGAGGCCAGTTATATGGAGGCCAGATATATGGAGGCCAGCTATATAGAGGACAGTTATATAGAGGACAGTTATATGGAGGCCAGTTATATGGAGGCCAGTTATATGGAGGCCAGTTATATGGAGGCCAATTATATGGAGGCCAGTTATATGGATGCCAGTTATATGGAGGCCAGTTATATAGAGACCAGTTATATGGAGGCCAGTTATATGGAGGCCAGTTATATGGAGGCCAGCTATATGGAGGCCAGTTATATGGAGGCCAGTTATATGGAGGCCAGTTATATGGAGGCCAGCTATATGGAGGCCAGTTATATGGAGGCCAGTTATATGGAGGCCAGTTATATGGAGGCCAGCTATATGGAGGCCAGCTATATAGAGGCCAGTTATATAGAGGCCAGTTATATAGAGGACAGTTATATGGAGGCCAGTTATATGGAGGCCAGCTATATAGAGGCCAGTTATATGGATGCCAGTTATATGGAGGCCAGTTATATAGAGACCAGTTATATGGAGGCCAGTTATATGGAGGCCAGTTATATAGAGGCCAGTTATATAGAGGCCAGCTATATGGAGGCCAGCTATATGGAGGCCAGTTATATAGAGGCCAGCTATATGGAGGCCAGTTATATGGAGGCCAGCTATATAGAGGCCAGTTATATGGAGGCCAGTTATATAGAGGACAGTTATATAGAGGCCAGTTATATGTAGGCCAGTTATATAGAGGCCAGTTATATGGAGGCCAGTTAAATAGAGGGCAGTTATATAGAGGCCAGTTATATAGAGGCCAGTTATATAGAGGCCAGTTATATAGAGGCCAGTTATATAGAGGCCAGTTATATGGAGGCCAGTTATATAGAGGCCAGTTATATAGAGGCCAGTTATATAGAGGCCAGTTATATAGAGGCCAGTTATATGGAGGCCAGTTATATGGAGGCCAGTTATATGGAGGCCAGTTATATAGAGGACAGTTATATGGAGGCCAGTTATATAGAGGACAGTTATATAGAGGCCAGTTATATGGAGGCCAGCTATATGGAGGCCAGCTATATAGAGGCCAGTTATATAGAGGCCAGTTATATAGAGGCCAGTTATATGGAGGCCAGTTATATAGAGGCCAGTTATATGGAGGCCAGTTATATGGAGGCCAGTTATATAGAGGCCAGTTATATAGAGGCCAGTTATATGGAGGCCAGTTATATGGAGGCCAGCTATATGGAGGCCAGCTATATAGAGGCCAGTTATATAGAGGCCAATTATATAGAGGCCAGTTATATGGAGGCCAGTTATATAGAGGCCAGTTATATGGAGGCCAGTTATATGGAGGCCAGTTATATAGAGGCCAGTTATATAGAGGCCAGTTATATGGAGGCCAGTTATATAGAGGACAGTTATATGGAGGCCAGTTATATGGAGGCCAGTTATATAGAGGACAGTTATATGGAGGCCAGTTATATGGAGGCCAGTTATATAGAGGCCAGTTATATGGAGGCCAGTTATATAGAGGCCAGTTATATGGAGGCCAGTTATATGGAGGCCAGTTATATGGAGGCCAGTTATATAGAGGCCAGTTATATGGAGGCCAGTTATATGGAGGCCAGTTATATAGAGGCCAGCTATATAGAGGCCAGTTATATGGAGGCCAGTTATATAGAGGCCAGTTATATGGAGGCCAGTTATATGGAGGCGTTATATAGAGGCCAGTTATATGGAGGCCAGCTATATAGAGGCCAGTTATATGGAGGCCAGTTATATGGAGGCCAGTTATATGGAGGCCAGCTATATGGAGGCCAGTTATATGGAGGCGTTATATAGAGACCAGTTATATGGAGGCCAGTTATATAGAGGCCAGTTATATGGAGGCCAGTTATATGGAGGCCAGCTATATAGAGGCCAGTTATATGGAGGCCAGCTATATGGAGGCCAGTTATATGGAGGCCAGTTATATGGAGGCCAGTTATATGGAGGCCAGTTATATAGAGGCCAGCTATATAGAGGCCAGTTATATGGAGGCCAGCTATATGGAGGCCAGTTATATGGAGGCATTATATAGAGGCCAGTTATATGGAGGCCAGTTATATAGAGGCCAGTATTAACACTTAAGGCCCAATTCCACGAAACCAGAAGGGTGATCAATTGTTTGGATAAAGCATTATTTTATTTAATGAAATTACCTGACAATCCCAGATTGCCCCTTTAAATGAACTGGCAATCCCCAAAGTAAGATTGGTTAAATTACCTGACAATCCCCAAAGTACGTTTTCTGACCATTTTCAGTCCCATTCCTTGAATCCCATTCCACAGCCATGGTTCTGATTCGTCTAAAGCCTACCGCTCTCTGTTCTTCAAAGCCGGCAATACCCTCCTCAGTGTGTGTGACGGTCCTCAATGTGTGTGTGTGTGTGTGTGTGTTTGTGTGTGTGTGTGTGCGTGCATGCTTGCGTGTGTGTAGGTCCCTGCTCAGTGTGATCACTCAGAAAGAGGCTGTTCAGAATTCACCTGTTTAGAATTCACCTGTTTAGATTCACCTATTCCGAATTCACCAGTTCCGAATTCACCAGTTCCGAATTCACCTGTTACGAATTCACCTGTTCCGAATTCACCTGTTCCGAATTCACCTGTTTAGAATTCACCTGTTCAGAAATCGTGTGTAATTCTACTTGAAAGCTTCTGATCCAACTGCTTCTCACTGATCTGAACCCACTCCCTGGTACCTAGACGAGATTAACAGGGAGGAAGGGATGGAGGGAGGGAGAGAGGGAGGGAGGGAGGAGGGGGAAAGGTAGAGAGATGGGTTGAGAGAAAGAGAGAGAGAGCGAGAGAGAGAGGCAGAGGGTAGTTAGAGAGAGAGATGGGTAGAGAGTGAGTGATAGAGAAAGAGAGCGATCGAGAGAGAGATAGACAGAGAGAGAGGAGGAGAGGAAGAATGGTGGGATGATCTTTAAGAGCTTTACTGTCCTTTAAATGGAGCAAATTATACAGATCCTGCAACAATGGAGCAGAGAGAGGGTTAGAGAGAGTTAGCCTGCAATCAATGGAGCAGAGAGAGAGTTAGAGAGAGTTAGCCTGCAATCAATGGAGCAGAGAGAGAGTTAGAGAGAGTTAGCCTGCAATCAATGGAGCAGAGAGAGAGTTAGAGAGAGTTAGCCTGCATTCAATGGAGCAGAGAGAGAGTTAGAGAGTTGTAGGAATTATTAATGAATTTCTCAGACAGACGATACACCAAAGAGGGATTTTACAGTCTACACTCTACAGCAGGGCTCCCCAACCCTGTTCCTGGAGAGCTACCCACCTGTAGGTTTTAAATCCAACCCTGTTCCTGGAGAGCTACCCACCTGTAGGTTTTAAATCCAACCCTGTTCCTGGAGAGCTACACACCTGTAGGTTTTAAATCCAACCCTGTTCCTGGAGAGCTACCCACCTGTAGGTTTTAAATCCAACCCTGTTCCTGGAGAGCTACCCACCTGTAGGTTTTAAATCCAACCCTGTTCCTGGAGAGCTACACACCTGTAGGTTTTAAATCCAACCCTGTTCATGGAGAGCTACCCATCTGTAGGTTTTAAATCCAACCCTATTCCTGGAGAGCTACCCACATGTAGGTTTTCAATCCAACCCCAGTGGTAACTAACCTGCTTCATTTAATCAACCAGCTAATTATTAGAATCAGGTGCACTAGATTAGGGTTGGAGTGAGAACCTACAGGACGGTAGCTCTCCAGGAACAGGGTTGGAGTTAAAACCTACAGGAGGGTGTCTCTCCAGGAACAGGGTTAGAGTTAAAACCTACAGGAGGGTATCTCTCCAGGAACAGGGCTGGAGTTAAAACCTACAGGAGGGTGTCTCTCCAGGAACAGGGTTGGAGAGCCCTGACGATTATCCTACGAATCAAGCTAGATCTTCTCAGGGTTTTCTAAAGCTAACCAGCTTCAGTTAGCTTCACATTCCAGCTCAGGCTTCATCCGTACTACGACGGTGTATACTGCTCGTCCGCCTGCCGCTGACTCTAGCAGCCTTGTAACTGTGCGTGCATGTCGCACATGGCTAGTCGAAACGCCAAATACTGAATACTGAACAATACTGAAACATCAACCCTTGGGTGAGTCAGTACCACATTTTCATTTGTGTCGAAATCAAAATGACAGAAAAGTTATCTTGCAAATTCAGCAGGACGTAGTGTTAAATAGGCATTTAGAAGGGCCGTCTTTATTTTATAACTTATCTTTAATGCTGTATGTGGTGTTCTTGGTGTTCTTATCAATGCACAAATACCACAAGTGTTACATTATGTGAAGTTTAAAAGGTATTCTTTCATTACTAAATGTTTAATGTGAGATATTTTAACACGAAAAAAACATTGATTCATAAAACATTGAATCAGTTGTCTTCCTCAAATGAAGGGAATGATGATTCAATCTTTGCGAGAGGGAGAGAATCTGATTTCATTGGTCCTCAACTCGCGGCTCAGTCATTTCATTCAGGGTGAGTGGAGTTAGCTGTGAGTTAGCCTGCCCCGGAGTGGGTTAGTTCTGAAGGATTCGTTGCCATAGAAATGTACCTGGCTAAAAGGTGAGCCACTTTCGTATGACCGGTTATCCCGAGTTGACCAAAGTTACCTCGATATCACCTCAAACCTGCTTCGTAGCATAGTCCTCTGCTCTACAGCTAAGAGCTGAGCCTGAATCCTATAATTGTATTTGGATAAAAATGTAATATTCCTTTGCCTCAGTTCTATTTTGCTATCCTAATGGCTGATTATGAATAATGATTTTCAGAGCTCTGGCTAGTTGTCATGCAATTACAACTGTGCAAGATCTGCCCAAATTCTGCTAAAGTCTATAAAAGTTGTAGTTATTTAGGTAAATAGTTAATGAGACTCCGTTTGTAATATAGGCCTACTGTAGTGCTTATTTTAAAGGCACAGCATGTGCTTATTTTTTTATCAATATCAGCCGCAAATCTGACCCTATTGCACTAGACCTACACACTAAACAATGAGGGTTGCTCATTCATGTGGAACCATACTGACTTAAAGAACCCTTTGAGCCCTTCAATGGTTGTTTGCAGTTTAAAAAAAAAACGTTTTTAGTGATAATTAAAATGTAGGGGCAGTGGCTAATTCAAATATTTTGGGACACCTGGTTTGTTCACAGCTCTTTTTGTGCAACCGTGAGTGAGAGTGTCATTCCAGTTGATCTAATCTGTTGTGTTCTGCTATTACATATTGTAAATGACTATGGCTAGTGGTGGTGTCTTGTGAAAGGCTCATGTATGGCCTTGTGTCAACTGAGAATGGTTGACTAAGTCAGTAGTTGTGAATTCTCTCCTCAGGAACCCCTGGCCATTCCAGAACTAGAACACCTGATTCAACTTGTTAATAAACACAATAATAAAACCTATGGAATTTAACAATATAATATGTCTATGAAAAACAGAATTTAAAAAAAACTGTGTGGTTCTACAAAGAACCTTTGAGATTGAGAAATGTTCTTTATAGAACCATTCTCCATAAAGGTTCAATACTGAACCATAAAAAAAGGGGTTCTATATAAACCCAAAAAGGGTTGTAACCATAGCAGAACCCTTTATTGGTGCTACATATAACCTTTTTTTAACATTTTACTGCAGTTGGCTAAATCAGGGTCACACAGAGTACTTCTTGATAGTCTTAAACAAATCTACTTTGAAACAAAAGTATACACCTCACACACATGGTTATGGGCTTAAAAAAAAGAAGACACCTGTACCATGTCAGATATAGAGTTGAATTATATTAAATTTTGAGTTTGCATCCCAATATTACACTTTATATACATCACAGAAGACTGAAATTTAACAAAATCGTTTGACATAGAAATACCTGATTTCTGGTGGCTTTCAAATAAATAATGTTTATTAATTATGAAAATATGAAAAATATTAATATATTTCCACCCATGAGGTCATTACGTCCTTTGACTGCAGGAAAGGGCTACTGCTTCTTTATAGAACCTTAGCAAAGGGTTCTTTATAGCACCAAACAGGTTCCATTTAGAACTTCATGAGCATGTTCCTTTATAGAACCTTCAAAAAAAGCTTCCATCCCTAGTCAAAAAATCCTACAGGATTATTATTTTTTTTTTATCCTATAGGACCTATCATATACAGTAGGATGATATCCTATAGGACTGGTTCCAAAATCTAATTGGATTTTTCTATTGGATTCTTGTATTGGTATTTGGTATTTTATTAGGATCCCCATTAGCTGTTGCGACAGAACTACATACATTTAAAAACGGCACAAATATCCTACATGTCAATACATACACACATAATTGTGACACTCTGGCTCCAGGACTTTTGTATTTGAGCCAGGGTGTATTGTGTTTTGTTGTGTTTTGGTTGTGTTTTCTTGGTTTGGTCAATGACTCCCAATCGGAGGTAACGAGTGTCAGCTGTCGGCTCGTTATCTCTGATTGGGAGCCATATTTAGACTGTGTGTTTTCACCTTGGGGTTGTGGGTTTTTGTTCCAGGTTCAGTCTTAGTCACTGTAGGACTTCACTATCGTCATTTGTTTGTTGTTTTCGTGGTTGCTTTTATTTAATAAAGTCATCATGTTCACTCCACGCGCTGCGTATTGGTCCGTTCCCTCAGACGATCGTGACAGAAAAACCCACCATAGAAGGACCAAGCAGCGTGTCCAGGAGCAAGACAGCTGGACATGGGAGGAAGCGCCTGGTAAGGAGATCGAGAGGCTGGCGATGGCCCAGGTGGGCAAATCGTGGTCCTGGGAGGACATGCTCGGGGGCAAGGGACCTTGGGGGAAGATCAAGGCCCTGGCGAGAGAGGAGCAACGGCGTCAGCAGGGCCATCATCGTTGGAAGGACGAGAGGCAACCCCAAAAAGTTTTTGGGGGGGGGCACATGGCTTGGACGACGGGGCTAACGGAGGCAGAGAAGGGGCGAATTCAAGAGGCCACCAGGTTACGGGGGCTACTGGTTAAAGGAGGGAAAGGAGATGTAGAGGCACGGCGTGAGAGACTGAGGTGTGTATCCAGTCCGGTCCGGCCCGTTCCAGTTCCCGGGGTAGAGCCAGTGGTGTGTGTCCCCAGTACGGTCCGGCCTGGTACGGCCCCTCGCACCAAAGGGACGGTGCGCGTCTCCAGCCCGGTCCGACCTGTTCCTGCCTCTCGCACAAGGCCTACGGTGTGCGTTGCCAGCCCAGCCCGGCCTGTTCCTGCTCCACGCACAGAACCTACGGTGTGCGTCGCCAGCCCAGCCCGGCCTGTTCCTGCTCCACGCACAGAACCTACGGGGTGCGTCGCCAGCCCAGCCCGGCCTGTTCCTGCTCCACGCACAGAACCTACGGTGTGCGTCGCCAGCCCGGCCCGGCCTGTTCCTGCCACTCGCACCAAACCTACGGTGCGCGTCGCCAGCCCGGTCCGGCCTGTTGCTGCTCCCCGCACTAGCCCTGAGATGCGTGTCCTCAGCCCGGGACCACCAGTTCCGGCACCACGCACTAGGCCTTATGTGCGTCCCCAGGGTCCAGCATGCCCTGTTGCTTCTCTCCGCACTAGGCCTCATGTGCGTCCCCAGGGTCCAGCATGCCCTGTTGCTTCTCCCCGCACTAGCCCTGAGATGCGTGTCCTCAGCCCGGTACCTCCAGTTCCGGCACCACGCACTAGGCCTTATGTGCGTCCCCAGGGTCCAGCATGCCCTGTTGCTTCTCTCCGCACTAGGCCTCATGTGCGTCCCCAGGGTCCAGCATGCCCTGTTGCTTCTCCCCGCACTAGCCCTGAGATGCGTGTCCTCAGCCCGGTACCTCCAGTTCCGGCACCACGCACCAGGCCTACGGTGCGCCTCAGACGGCCAGAGTCTGCCGTCTGCCCAACGGGGCCTGAACTGCCCGTCTGCCCAAAGGCGCTTAAGCCGCCCGTCTGCCATGAGCCGTCAGAGCCGTCCGCCAGACCGGAGCCGCTAGAGCCTTCCGCCAGACAGGATCAGCCAGAGCCTTCCGCCAGACAGGATCAGCCAGAGCCTTCCGCCAGACAGGATCAGCCAGAGCCTTCTGCCAGACAGGATCAGCCAGAGCCTTCCGCCAGACAGGATCAGCCAGAGCCTTCTGCCAGACAGGATCAGCCAGAGCCTTCTGCCAGACAGGATCAGCCAGAGCCTTCCGCCAGACAGGATCAGCCAGAGCCTTCCGCCAGCCATGAGCAGCCAGATCCGTCGGCCAGCCATGAGCAGCCAGATCCGTCGGCCAGCCATGAGCAGCCAGATCCGTCAGCCAGCCATGAGCAGCCAGATCCGTCAGCCAGCCATGAGCAGCCAGATCCTTCAGCCAGCCATGAGCCGTCCAGCCAGGATCCGCCAGAGCCGTCCAGCCAGGATCCGCCAGAGCCAGCCAGCCAGGATCCGCCATTGAGTCCGGTGCTGTCCCTTAGCCCGGTGCTGCCCCTTATCCTGGTGCTGCCCCTTAGTCCGGTACTGCCCCTTAGTCCGGTGCTGCCCCTTAGTCCGGTGCTGCCCTTTAGTCCGGTGCCGCCCCTTAATCCAGTGGGGTTTAGTTGGGGGGTGGTCATGTGGAGGAGGCTACGGAGGCGGGTAGTGACTAAGGTGGGGTGGGGACCACGACCAGGGCCAGAACCGCCACCGTGGACAGACGCCCACCCAGACCCTCCCCTAGACTGTATGCTGGTGCGCCCGGAGTTCGCACCTTTAGGGGGGGGTACTGTGACACTCTGGCTCCAGGACTTTTGTATTTGAGCCAGGGTGTATTGTGTTTTGTTGTGTTTTGGTTGTGTTTTCTTGGTTTGGTCAATGACTCCCAATCGGAGGTAACGAGTGTCAGCTGTCGGCTCGTTATCTCTGATTGGGAGCCATATTTAGACTGTGTGTTTTCACCTTGTGGTTGTGGGTTTTTGTTCCAGGTTCAGTCTTAGTCACTGTAGGACTTCACTATCGTCATTTGTTTGTTGTTTTCGTGGTTGCTTTTATTTAATAAAGTCATCATGTTCACTCCACGCGCTGCGTATTGGTCCGTTCCCTCAGACGATCGTGACAATAATATCCAGGTCAAATAGGGGAGAGGCGTTGTGCCGTGAGCTGTTGCTTTATTTGCTTTTTGAAACCAGGTCTGCTGTTCATTTGAGCAATGTGAGATGGAAGGGCGTTTCATGCAATAATGGCTCTATATACACTATATATACAAAAGTATGTGGACACCCCTTCAAATTAGTGGATTCAGCTATTTCAGCCACACCTGTTACTGACAGGTGTATAAAATCGAGCACACAGCCATGCAATATCCATAGGAAAACATTGGCAGTAGAATGGCCTTACTGAAGAGCTCAGTGACTTTTAACGTGGCACCGTCATAGTATGCCACCTTTCCAACAACTAAGTTCGTAAAATTTCTGCCCTGCTAGAGCTGCCCCGGTCAACTGTAAGTGCTGTAATTGGGAAACATCTAGGAGCAACAACGGCTCAGCCACAAAGTGGTAGGCCACACAAGCTCACAGAACGGGACCGCTGAGTGTTGAAGCGCGTAAACATTGTCTGTCCTCGGTTGCAACACTCACTACTGAGTTCCAAACTGCCTCTGGAAGCAACGTCAGCACAGAACTGTTCGTCGGGAGCTTCATGAAATGGGTTTCCATGGCCGAGCAGCCGTATACACGCCTAAGATCACCATGCGCAATTCCAAGTGTCGGCTGGAGTGGTGTAACGCTCGCTGCCATTGGACTCTGGAGCAGTGGAAACACGTTCTCTGGAGTGATGAATCACGCTTTACCATTTTTACGCCTCTCCCACACTAACTTTACAAAATTCTAACTTACAATGCTTTTCTTTCATTATTAGTTTTTTTTATGCATGAGTACAATAGCTCACATTTTTAATTGTTGCCATTTCCTGCCTAAGTTTGTCCACTTTGCCAATGAAGGAATCATTAAAATAATTGGCAACATCAAATGGTTTTGTGATGAATAAGCCATCTGATTCGATGAAAGATGCCCATAATTTCATTTAAAGTACTCCAAAGTTTTTTTCCCCATCATTCTTTATATTATTGATATTGGCTTCATAATACAGTTTCTTCTTCTTTTTGTTGAGTTTAGTCACATAATTTCTTAATTTGCAGTAAATCAGCCAGTCAGATGTGCAGCCAGACTTATTAGCCACTCCTTTTGTCCCGAATCTACAGTTTTTCAATTCTTCAGCAATCCACGGAGCCTTAACAGTTCTAACTGTCCGTTTCTTAACAGGTACATGTTTATCAAAAATTGGAAGAAGCAAATTCATAAATCCATCAAGTGCAGCGTCTGGATGCTCCTTATTAATCACATCAGAACAACAACAATGTTTTACATCATCCACATATGAGTCACAGCAAAATATTTTGTATGATCTCTTATACACTATTTTAGGCCCAGCATTTGGAACTTTGGCTTTCCTGGATATAGCCACGATATTGTGATCACTGCGTCCAATGGGTACGGATTAGGGATGTTAACAGCGAACCATCAGTCGGTTAGCCACGGAAAATAAACGTGAACTGTCATGCTTATCAGTCAATAGGTTACTTTGCATAATTTTGTGGAATTAAATTGGTGTCAGAACAAATCTCGTCAATCATAAAACAGGAACAGTGTCTTGGTCGGCCGGAATTATTATTTTGCCGAAAATAGTCATGTAAAGGGAGTTTATAGAGTTAGGAAGTAGCTTTCTTACCTCAACTAATGGCTGTTTCTAGTCAGAGTGAGCCAGGGGCAGGCCAGAGCGGAGACTCGTTGCTAGGCAACTCACAGACCAGGCTGCAGGGAGTAGTGGGAGAGAGGGAGGAGTAGCACGAAGCAGCTAACAACAACAGCTAAGCTAGCAACCAAACAAGTTTCACAGCGTTTCTCTCCCGTTCTACTGGTTTGCATATCAACTTTATTTCGTTGTCCAGAAGCCAAAAAGGCACAATCCTAGTCATATTTACAAGCCATCGTAGTTGTTGCATATTTACGTTTTCCCCCTTTCTAAGTTTCTAATGGAGATGTTCATCTCTGTCAGTGTCCCATGAAACGGCTCACATCGGGTGTGTCTTTTAGAACAGTGTATTCCCACAAATTGCAATTTGACAAATGTTTGAAAATGATCTATTCCTTTCTCTGCTTCATTACAGTAGTTGCATGTTTAATAATATGAGAGGATGGGCTCGCTATTGTCGCAGGTTTTTTAAAGCTCTTAATGAAACAAATACCATTCCTTCATGAATATTTTCTGTTGGTCATGTCATTTTACTGTTTGGAACGAATTTAAATTTGGTTAGTCTGCAACAAAATTGACTGAAATGTGCATCCCTAGTTTGGATACAGCTTTAGAACAAAGTTCAACAGTATTAGTAAAAATGTGATCAAGACATGTGGATGATCTTTTTCCTGTAGTGTTTGTAAACACCCTGGTAGGTTGATCAATAACCTGAACCAGATTACAGGCACTGGTTACAGTGAGAAGCTTCCTCTTGAGCGGACAGCTTGATGAAAACCAATCAATATTCAGGTCCCCAAGAAAGTAGACCTCTCTGTTTACATCACATACACTATCAAGCATTTCACACACATTATTTAAATACTGATTATTAACACTTGGTGGCCTTTAGCAACACCCCAAAAATAATAGGTTTTAGATGAGGCAGGTGAACCTGCAACCACAGCACTTCAATAACACTTGACATGAGATCATCTCTGAGCATTACAGGGATATGGCTCTGAATATATACAGCAACACCTCCCCCATAAGCATTCCTGTCTCTTCTGTAGATGTTATATCCTTGTATTGCTGCTGCTGTATCATCAAAGGAATTATCAGAGTGAGTCTCAGAAATGGCTAATATATGAATGTTATCTGATGATAGCAAGTTATTGATTTCATAAACCTTATTTCTAAGGCTACATATATTATTATGGGCTATTTTCAGCCCTCTCCTGGGTAGCTTATCAGAGACAGACTTAATATGGAAAATAACAAACAAAACTAGAAAAAAATTACATTATTCAGCAGTCATTCAATCAGTTGGTGTGTGTGTAAGTGTGTGTGTGTGTGCTGTGGGGATGAAGCTACGAACCCACAGGCTTGGTTCTCTCATCCCTTCCAGGGTTTTAGGAGGGAGGGTGGACAATGAGCCTGTCATAGTGGATGTAAGCAATGTCCCCACGCACTCTGGCAGCTTTCATGGCCGGGATAAGTAATTTTCTCTTCTGGCGCATGTACGTTCCTCTCAAATTCTTGACTCTTTCCAGAACAGCTACCTTGTCCTCAGGAACTTGAACACTATTGGCCTGGGCCTGTCACCTGGGCCGGTGGTGCGTTTTGCATTCCTGTGGGCGCGCTCCAACTCTTTTCTCAGAGAATCATTTCCCTCACTTTGTCCTCAGACTCCGTCCAGGTCTCATGTGGCGATTGTGCAATTTCGTCCACAACCATGTTGTTCCGCCTTGATTGTCCCTCGAGATAATCTGATTCCTCCGTCATTGTTATCATGGATTCACACACAGAACTGATGTCCTCTCTCAATGACTTACAGATTACTGTAATCTTGCCGTTCTCCTGTTTAAACTCATCGAGCTGACCCTGGGAGAACTGCAAACTGTTCTTCAGGTCCTGGATCCTATTCATAGGTTGCACCTCCGTCATGTCATGCCATTGTTATGAACGTTCTCAAGCCGCCGTCTATCGGGGCCGCCATAGTGTTGCCCTAAAGTGGTGATAAACCCAGTCATTCTGGACGGAGGCTAACTACGGTTTCGTCTAAGGGTGCGTTCATAAATTCACTCTGGCTATTTACTCCGATTTCAGAGCACTCTCGTCTGAGTGTGCCAGAGCGCAGAATAACTGATGAATTTACGAACGCGCAACACCCGTTGAATATGGACGGTGTCAGTAAAAAAAAACGTATTTCAATTGTTGTCAGCAGCACAGTTACCATCACCAACGCTCTAGATAACATGGAAGCTGCTAGGACGAGTAGAATGGTCAGAGTGAGGTGTTCTCTCCTATGTGTCTGGAAGTAGCTAGCAAGCTAGTCAACTTTAGCCAGTTAGCTTAGGTGCTTGACTGCCATTGTGAGGTTAGAACACTCGGATCAACCCTACTCCTAGGCCAGAGCGTCCAGTTTGCGCTCTGAATGCTCCTAGCTAAAGCGAAAACGCTCTGAATTTATGAACGGACAATCTGACAACGCTCTCAATTTACTAACGCCCAGAGCGCACTCCGAGCTCAATTTACGAAAACACCCTAAATTACACTATAGTGCCTGGACATATGATGACATTACTAAAGTAGTTAGTAGGAAACAACTTTGCCAGTATTATCATGTCATCAAATTTACTTGAGACAGATGGCAATGTTGTCATTAGCTAGCAAAGTTCGTCAAAAATAGCTAGCAATCCTAACGTCAGCTTGCTAAAATCCGATGGCCTCTCCTCAATCTTAGCTAGCTAGCTAATGTTATACTGCATCTAAAGTCAATCTGGTGACATCAAAATGATGGCAAAAGGTTTTCCTACTAATTATTTGCCTCCTTTTGAATGTCATTGTATTTCCAAGCCACTGTAATGCACTTTTGATTAAATCTTCATCAGCGCTCATTGACGATGCATTGAGTAGAATGCTCAGTCAGGCATCAGTCCAAAATTAACATTCAAAACAATATTCTGACGAAACATGCAATCCATGAGTAGAATCCTATAGGATAAAATCCTATAGGATAGAATCCCATAGGAGTCCAATAGGACTAGTTAAAAAATCTGATAGGATTTTTCTATTGGATTCTTGTATTGTAATCCTATAGAATAGAATCCTATAGGACTGGTTCCAAAATCTGACTGGATTGTTCTATTGGATTAGGCAAAGAGATGGAGATTGTGCTCTGGAGAGACACGAGAGAAAGACTGTTCCTCAGTTCACTGGTCTTTAATCTTCATTGCAGTTTAACATAAATGTTCAGGTTGCTGTGCCATATTTAGCTGTGAGACTGTCCAATAAAGCTACATATTAGATTGGTTAAGATTATTTGCATTAATTTCCTGTATGTGGACAGTATGTGTTACTACATTACATAACCTCATGTTTTGACCACATCCAATTGAGGGTAATTAATTACACAGATTAGTGATATTAGTATAAACGTTTATAGTAATCACAATGACACAAAATTGATTGCTTAAAACAGATCAATATCATTGTTTTTGTCATATGCGCAAGCGGTTTTAGGACATGGAATTCTACTAACATTTTCAAACTCAAATGGCAGGGAAAATTCGGGGCGTTCTCTGTATAAAAGTCGCTGGCCTCACACCTATACATGGATTTGAGAGTCAAACTATCACTCAAATAACAGCCAACCCTTGTCACTGTTGATATCCTATGGCGGATCGTGATTCATTGAAGTTAAATAACAAAGCAACTGATTTGTTCCCTTCCGCGTTTCGCAGTGTCACGCCCTGGCTCTAGGGACTCTTTTATGTTGAGCCAGGGTGTGTAGAGTCTATGTTTTGTGCTCTTTGTTTTCCATTCTAGGTCTTGTATTTCTATGTTGGCCAGAGTGGTTCCCAATCAGAGGCAACGAGTGTCAGCTGTTGCTGGTTGTCTCTGATTGGGAACCATATTTAAACAGTCTGTTTTCCCTCAGTGTTTGTGGGATCTTGTTCCGTGTTCCAGTGTGGTTTGTGTAGACCGTGGACGTCACGTTATCGTTTGTTGTTTTGTTTCGTGGAATCACTAAATAAAAAGTATGTTCACATTCAACGCTGCGCCTTGGTCCTCTGTTCCCGACGATCGTGACAGAAGATCCCACCAAAACTGGACCAAGCAGCGTGAAGAGGAGAGAGGAAGGACTTGGGATCAGTGGAGTAGGAGTCTCGACTGGGCCAAGCCAAGTGAAGAGCAGAGAGGTTGGACTATGGAGCAGTGGATTAAGAGTCTCGACTGGGCCAAGCCAAGTGAAGAGCAGAGAGGTTGGACTTTGGAGCAGTGGGGTGAGAGTCTGGCGAGAACTAGGGAGGCCTGGTCCACGGGGAGGAGAGACCCCCAGAAAATGTTTAGGGGGGGGGGCTCACGCCGTGGACGACGGGGCAGCAGGAGGCCGCGATGGAGCGGTCCAGCGGGTGTGCAGAGGAGGCAGCCAGGTTAAGGGGGCCACTGGTCACAGAGGAGAGGGAAAGTGTGGAGGCACGGCGAGAGGTACTGGGGTGTGTTACCAGTCCGGTCCGGCCCGTTCCTGATCCCTGCGTAGGGCCAGTGGTGTGTGTCCCCAGTACGGTCCGGCCTGTTCCTGCTCCCCGCACCGAGCCTATGGTGCGCGTCGCCAGCCCGGCCCGGCCTGTTCCTGCTCCCCGCACCAAGCCTATGGTGCGCGTCGCCAGCCCGGCCCGGCCTGTTCCTGCTCCCCGCACCAAACCTATGGTGCGCGTCGCCAGCCCGGTCCGGCCTGTTCCTGCTCCCCGCACCAAGCCGATGGTGCGCGTCGCCAGTCCGGCCCAGTCTGTTCCTGCTCCCCGCACCAAGCCTATGGTGCGCGTCGCCAGCCCGGCCTGTACCTGCTCCCCGCACCGAGCCTATGGTGCGCGTCGCCAGCCCGGTCCGGCCTGTACCTGCTCCCCGCACCAAGCCGATGGTGCCCGTCGCCAGTCCGGCCCGGTCTGTTCCTGCTCCCCGCACCAAGTCAGTGGTGCGCGTCGCCAGCCCGGCCCGGTCCATTCCTGCTCTCCGCACCAAGTCAGTGGTACGTTTCGTCAGCCCGGCTCGGCCTGTTCCTGCTCCCCACACCAAGCCAGTGGTGTGCGTTGTCAGTCCGGCACGGCCCGTGCCTGTTCCACCGGTGCCTGGTCCGGTACCGGTCAGCTGCTCCACGTCGGAGCTAGAGCAATCCGCTCCACCAGTGTTCAGTCCAGCTCCGGCCAGCAGGGCCAGACCGGACCAGGGGTACTGTGGGGGGTTAGAGAGGGAGTGGGGATCATGCCCAGAGCCGGATCCGCCGCCAAGACGGAGTGCCCACCCGGTCCCTCCCCTGTGGTGTTCTGTTGGCGCGGTCGGAGTCCGCGCCTTTGGGGGGGGGTACTGTCACGCCCTGGCTCTAGGGACTCTTTTATGTTGAGCCAGGGTGTGTAGAGTCTATGTTTTGTGCTCTTTGTTTTCCATTCTAGGTCTTGTATTTCTATGTTGGCCAGAGTGGTTCCCAATCAGAGGCAACGAGTGTCAGCTGTTGCTGGTTGTCTCTGATTGGGAACCATATTTAAACAGTCTGTTTTCCCTCAGTGTTTGTGGGATCTTGTTCCGTGTTCCAGTGTGGTTTGTGTAGACCGTGGACGTCACGTTATCGTTTGTTGTTTTGTTTCGTGGAATCACTACATAAAAAGTATGTTCGCATTCAACGCTGCGCCTTGGTCCTCTGTTCCCGACGATCGTGACACGCAGCCTCCCAAAACTTCAATCTGACATTCTAGAATTTAGATGACTGACTTCAGCAAATTCTCTTCTAACCAGTGATTTCAAATTATTCCCAGATTCAGTGTGGCTTTTGCATAGTGTTAGTTTCAACAGCGCATACACACCAAATATTTGCCCCTGCTCTATTGATTTCAAATTGAGATCGTTATGAGTGATTAACAAAATGGTGTTGCGTTTACCTTTCTGCGTTGGCGACCCACTTCTAACAAAATGCAACAATCCAAAATGTAGCTGGTTGTGTTCTACAAGTTGTCCTCTAACCAGTGATATACATATTATTCTCAGATTCTGTGTGTTTTTTTAGTAAGGTTAGTTTGAACAGGACGTGCAACCCAACTCCCCTCTCTCGTTCTATTGATTTCAACATGATATCAATATGAGTGATTGACAAATAAGTGTTGCGTTTCTCTTTCCGTTTTGGCCACCCCCAAATCAAAATGCATCACTCCAAAATGTAGCTGGTTGTCTTCAGCAGGTTGTCCTCTAATGAGTGATGCAAACAATATTTAGTTTCCATGTGGTTTTTGAGTTGTGTTAGTTTCAACAGTGCATACAACCTGATTTCCCCCCTTATCAATATGAGTGATTAATTGCCAATTGGTTTTTGTGCATATGCAGTTTATAAGGTGCTTGTTTAAAAAATACAAGTAATATGATTACTATTGTGGCACATGTATATGTGGGTAGTGCATTGTATGTTTATGTTTTTAATACATCCCAAAACAGTGTTTTGACATTGGGCTATTTATTTAAAGAAAGTAGCACAATATGATTCCAATAGGATTCTGATAGAGGTGACACAAAATCCTGTAGGATTGTAAGAATCCTATAGGATCACTTTTTATTTCCAATAGTAAAAAAGATGTCCAATACGATTCTGATAGAGGTGTCACAAAATCTTATAGTATTGTAAGAATCCTATAGGATTCTATTGGAAAAATCATTCATCCTATAGGATATTTTGACTAGGGATATAACCAAAATGGGTTCCTGCTATAGTTACAAGCCAAATAATCCTTATTTGGCACTATATAGAACAATTTGTTTTTAGTGTGTAAGACACAAAATACAGCATGATCTTTAGTAAGTCTTACATACTGTGTACCGGTATTCACATTCATTGCACATAGCACAAAAAGCACAAAAGCCAACAGGAACCAAGGACATACGGTCGACACCTGTGGCTCTCTGCTTTACACCTATCAATGAACCTCAGGAGAGTTGTGTCAGCGAGTTACGTGAGACGTAACGAGCAGGACTTTTGAACAACCTCACGTTGAAACGTTCAGTCTGGTTCAGTATTCCCTGGAGATGTTACCATCAACACAAAATGTAGGCACTGAATAGAATTTGATCGAATAAACACGGAACATTGGGAGATGATTGTTGTGCTTAGCTAGTGTTGTGTTCGTTTTCTGTCTTCTCAAATGTTTGACTGACAGTGACCGATAAACAACAATGTTCTAGTCTGGAGAGACAAACAACACTTGCCTGTGGAATGGAAAATAATTCAAAGCAATAGAAGTATAAATGAAGGAAAATGTGTCTATTTCTGTTGTCAACAGACCCTGCTGGACAGCGACTGAGCAGGAACTAAAACAGGACAGATAAATTACTATGTATTGATTGTATCCTCTCTCTCTCTCCCCTGAGCTGCACTTCCTAACCTCCAGACAAATGTATGACCGCATTAGAGAGACACATTTCTCACAGTTCACACAGACCCACGAAGAATTTGAAAACAAATCAAACATTGATGAACTCCCATATTCGTTAGGCGAAATACCGCAGTGTGCAATCATAGCAGCAAGATTTGTGGCCCGTTGCCATGAGAAAAGGGAAACCAGTAGAGCACAAACAACATTGTAAATACCACCAATATTATTATACTTTTTTGTACTATTCGTACTACAACTATTTGTCCATTTCTAAAACACTGTATATACACACACACACAAAACTTGCAATGTATATACAGTGCATTATATCCCATAATGACAAAGCGAAAACAGTTTTTTGTTTTGTTTATGCACATTTATAATACTTATTTACATAAGTATGCTGACCCTTTGCTGTGAGACTTGAAATTGAGCTCAGGTGCATCCTGTTGCCATTGATCACCCTTGAGATGTATCTACAACTTGATTGGAGTCCACCTGTGGTCAATTCAATTGAAAGAACATGGTTTGGAAAGGCACACACCTGTCTATATAAGGTCCCACTGCTGACAGTGCATGTCAGAGCAAAAACCAAGCCATGAGGTCGAAGGAATTGTCCGTAGAGCTCTGAGACAGGATTGTGTCGAGGCACAGATCTAGGGAAGGTTACCAAAACATTTCTGCAGCATTGAATGTCCCCAAGAACACAGTGGCCTCCATCATTCTTAAATGGAAGAAGTTTGGAACCACCAAGAGTCTTCCTAGAGCTGGCCACCCAGCCAAACTGAGCAATTTGGGGAGAAGGGCTTTGGTCAGGGAGGTGACCATAAACCCGATGGTCACTCTGACAGAGCTCCAGAGTTCCTCTGTGGAGCACTCCATCAATCAGACCTTTATGGTAGAGTGGCCAGAAGGAAGCCACTCCTCGGTAAAAGGCACATGACAGCCCGCTTGGAGTTTGCCAAAAGGCACCTAAAAGGACTCTCAGACCATGAGAAACCAGATTCTCTGGTCTGATGAAACCAAGATTGAACTCTTTGGCCTGAATGCCAAGCGTCACGTCTGGAAGAAACCTGGCACCATCCCTAGGGTGAAGCATGGTGGTGGCAGCATCATGCTGTGGGGATGTTTTTGAGTGGCAGGGACTGGGAGGCTAGTCAGGATCGAGGGAAAGATGAACGGAGCAAAGTACAGAGAGATCCTTGATGAAAACCTGCTCCAGAGCGCTCAGGACCTCAGACTGGGGTGAAGGTTCACCTTCCAATAGGACAACGACCCTAAGCACACAGCCAAGACAACACAGGGGTGCTTGAGTGGCCCAGCCAGAGCCCGGACTTGAACCCAATCAAACATCTCTGGAGAGACCTGGAAATAGCTGTGCAGTGACGCTCCCCATCCAACCTGACAGAGCTTGAGAGGATCTGCAGAGAAGAATGGGAGAACCTCCCCAAATACCGGTGTGCCAAGCTTATAGCATCATACCCAAGAAGACTCAAGGCTGTAATCGCTGCCAAATGTGCTTCAACAAATTACTGAGTAAAGGGTCTGAATACTTATGGAAATGTGATATTTCAGCGGGGGGTTTTGCAAACATTTTTAAAATCCTGTTTTTGCTTTGTCATTATGGGGTATATAGTGTGTAGATTGATGAAAAAACAAACAATTTAATCAATTTTAGAATTAGGCTGTTACGTAACAAAATGTGGGAAAACTCAAGTGGTCTGAATCTTTTTGTATCTTTTTGAAACCTTTGTGAGTGCTTACTGTTAATTTCTAATCGTTTTTTGTTGATGTTGTTTTGTGTCTTCTCACTTTTGTTTATTATTTGTTTCCCATGCCCCATTGATTTGAGAGAGAGAGAGAGAGAGAGAGAGAGAGAGAGAGAGAGAGAGAGAGAGAGAGAGAGAGAGAGAGAGAGAGAGAGAGAGAGAGAGAGAGAGAGAGAGAGAGAGAGAGAGAGAGAGAGAGAGAGAGAGAGAGAGAGAAACTGTAATTTATACGCAGATTTGGGGTATTATCAGTGGCGATTTTAGCAAACCCCCACCACATTTGTTTGTATGCATGCCAGGCAAGCCACTAAACAACAAAACACAATGCTAAACAATACATTAATTGAACTATAACAGTGACAAACAGTGCCCACAAACTGTTAGGGCCTACATAACGCTGTCCCAACAGCAGAGTCCCAACAGCAGTCCCAACACCTTACCACTGCTACACCTGGCTATCAGCGGAGCCTTGTCTGGCTTTGAAACAGTTCATTCAGCCTCATTTACTGCCTTTAAAAAAAACATAGCTGATATAATGCATGCAGAGCAGAATTAGGCCAATACCCGCTAATTATCAAAATCCAGAAAAGAGCCGTTAAATTCTATAACCACTTAAAAGGAAGCGATTTCCAAACCTTCCATAACAAAGCCATCACCTACAGAGAGATGAACTTGGAGAAGAGTCCCTTAAGTAAGCTGGTCCTGGGGCTCTGTTCACAAACACAAACAGACCCCACACAGCCCCAGGACAACAACAACAACAACAACAACACAACTAGACCCAACCAAATCATGAGAAAACAAAAAGAGAATTACTTGACACATTGGAAAGAACAAACAAAAAAACAGAGCAAACTAGAATGCTATTTGGCCCTAAACAGAGAGTACACAGTGGCAGAATACCTGACCACTGTGACTGACCCAAACTTAAGGAAAGCTTTGACTATGTACAGACTCAGTGAGCATAGCCTTGCTATTGAGAAAGGCCGCCGTAGGCAGACCTGGCTCTCAAGAGAAGACAGGCTATGTGCACACTGCCCACAAAATGAGGTGGAAACTGAGCTGCACTTCCTAACCTCCTGCCAAATGTATGACCATATTAGAGACACATATTTCCCTCAGATTACAGCGATCCACAAAGAATTCGAAAACAAACCCAATTTTGATAAACTCCCTTATCTACTGGGTGAAAAACCACAGTGTGCCATCACAGCTGCAAAATGTGTGACCTGTTGCCACAAGAAAAGGGCAACCAGTGAAGAACAAACACCATTGTAAATACAACCCATATTTATTTTTTATTTATTTTCCCATTTGTACTTTACAGTTTTTCTCAATTGCTAAAACACTAAACCCTATTGTCTGAACCAAATGCTCAGTTGCCTGAACCCACTGATTGAATCAATCACTCTTTTGGCAAAACCATAAGCACTTTTCACCTGTTTAGTGTCACACTCTGGCTCCGGGACTTGTAGTTGAGCCAGGGTGTATTCGTTTTGTTGGGGTTTGTTTTGGTTAGGTTGGGTTGAGGGTGTGTTCGTTTCGTTGTGTTCTGTTTGGTTGGGTTGTCATGTGGTTATGTTTCCTTATTTGGTCAATGACTCCCAATCGGAGGTAACGAGTGTCAGCTGTCGGCTCGTTATCTCTGATTGGGAGCCATATTTAAACTGTGTGTTTTCACCTTGTGTTTGTGGGTTTTTGTTCCAGTGTTCCATGTTCTGTCAGTATTGCAGAGGACTTCACGTATCGTCATTTGTTTTGTAGTATTCTCGTGTTGCACTTTATTAAATAAAGTCATGTTCGCTCAACGCGCTGCGCTTTGGTCTACTCATTTGGAAGACGATCGTGACAGAAAAACCCACCAATCTAGGACCAAGCGGCGTGTCAAGCGGCAACAGGACCCACATACACAGGATTCATGGACGCCTATAAAGGATTCATGGACATGGGAGGAGATACTGGATGGAAAGGGTCCTTGGGCACAACCGGGAGAATATCGCCGCCCTCGTGAAGAGCTGGAGGCAGCTAAAGCCGAGAGGAGGCGATATGAGGAGGCAGCACGGAGGCAAGGCTGGAAGCCCGAGAGTACTACCCAAAAATTTCTTGGGGGGGGGGCTTAAAGGGAGTGTGGCGAAGTCAGGTAGGAGACCTGCGCTTACTCCCTGTACTTACCGTGGAGAGCGAGAGTACGGGCAGACACCGTGTTACGCAGAAGAGCGCATGGTGTCTCCTGTACGCGTGCATAGCCCGGTTCGGTACATTCCAGCTCCACGTATCGGCCGGGCTAGATTGAGCGTTGAGCCGGATGTCATGAAGCCGGCCCCACGCATCCGGTCACCAGTGCGTCTCCTCGGGCCGGCTTACATGGCACCAGCCTTACGCATGGTGTCCCCGGTTCGCCTACATAGCCCGGTGCGGGTTATTCCTCCTTCCCGTACTGGTCGGGCGACGGGGAGCATACAACCAGGTAAGGTTGGGCAGGCTCAGTGCTCAAGGGGGCCAGTACGCCTGCACGGTCCGGTATTTCCGGCGCCACCTCCCCGCTCCAGCCCAGTACCACCAGTGCCTACACCACGCACTAGGCCTTATGTGCGTCCCCAGGGTCCAGCATGCCCTGTTCCTGCTCCCCGCACTAGCCCTGAGATGCGTGTCCTCAGCCCGGGACCACCAGTTCCGGCACCACGCACTAGGCCTTATGTGCGTCCTGTTGCTGCTCCCCTCACTAGCCCTGAGATGCGTGTCCTCAGCCCGGGACCACCAGTTCCGGCACCACGCACCAGGCCTATAGTGCGTCTCGGCCGGCCAGAGTCTGCCGTCTGCCCAACGGCGCCTGAACTGCCCGTCTGCCCAACGGCGCTTGAACTGCCCGTCTGCCCAACGGCGCCTGAACTGCCCGTCTGCCCAACGCCGTCTGAACTGTCAGTCTGCCAAGCGCTGCATGAACTGCCCGTCTGTACTGAGCCTGCAAAGCCGCCCGTCTGCCATGAGCCTTCAGAGCCGTCCGCCAGAAAGGAGCCGCTAGAGCCTTCCGCCAGACAGGAGCAGCCAGAGCCTTCCGCCAGACAGGATCAGCCAGAGCCTTCCGCCAGACAGGATCAGCCAGAGCCTTCCGCCAGACAGGATCAGCCAGAGCCTTCCGCCAGACAGGATCAGCCAGAGCCTTCCGCCAGACAGGATCAGCCAGAGCCTTCCGCCAGACAGGATCAGCCAGAGCCTTCCGCCAGCCATGAGCAGCCAGATCCGTCAGCCAGCCAGGAGCAGCCAGATCCGTCAGCCAGCCAGGAGCAGCCAGATCCGTCAGCCAGCCAGGAGCAGCCAGATCCGTCAGCCAGCCATGAGCAGCCAGATCCGTCAGCCAGCCATGAGCAGCCAGATCCGTCAGCCAGCCATGAGCAGCCAGATCCGTCAGCCAGCCATGAGCAGCCAGATCCGTCAGCCAGCCATGAGCAGCCAGATCCGTCAGCCAGCCATGAGCCGTCCGGCCGGGATCCGCCAGAGCCATCCAGCCGGGATCCGCCAGAGCCGTCCAGCCGGGATCCGCAAGAGCCGTCCAGCCGGGATCCGCCAGAGCCGTCCAGCCGGGATCCGCCAGAGCCGTCCAGCCGGGATCCGCCAGAGCCGTCCAGCCGGGATCCGCCAGAGCCGTCCAGCCGGGATCCGCCAGAGCCGTCCAGCCAGGATCCGCCCGCCAGCCAGGATCCGCCAGAGCCAGCCAGCCAGGATCCGCCATTCAGTCCGGTGCTGCTCCTTAGTCCGGTGCTGCCCCTTAGCTCGGTGCTGCCCCTTAGTCCGGTGCTGCCCCTTAGTCCGGTGCTGCCTCTTAGTCCGGTGCTGCCCCTTAATCCGGTGGGGTTAATTTGGAGGGTGGTCAGTTGGAGGAGGCTACGAAAGCGGGTAGTGACTATGGTGGGGTGGGGATCACGACCAGAGCCTGAACCACCGCCGAAGAGGTATGCCCACCCAGCCCTCCCTTGGTTAGCCCTAGTTGAGGCGCGGTCGCAGTCCGCGCCTTTAGGGGGGGGTACTGTCACACTCTGGCTCCGGGACTTGTAGTTGAGCCAGGGTGTATTCGTTTTGTTGGGGTTTGTTTTGGTTAGGTTGGGTTGAGGGTGTGTTCGTTTCGTTGTGTTCTGTTTGGTTGGGTTGTCATGTGGTTATGTTTCCTTATTTGGTCAATGACTCCCAATCGGAGGTAACGAGTGTCAGCTGTCGGCTCGTTATCTCTGATTGGGAGCCATATTTAAACTGTGTGTTTTCACCTTGTGTTTGTGGGTTTTTGTTCCAGTGTTCCATGTTCTGTCAGTATTGCAGAGGACTTCACGTATCGTCATTTGTTTTGTAGTATTCTCGTGTTGCACTTTATTAAATAAAGTCATGTTCGCTCAACGCGCTGCGCTTTGGTCTACTCATTTGGAAGACGATCGTGACATTTAGACATAACTTGCCAACACATTTTCATTGTGATGCACCCGTGCTGCATAATGGTGAGCACAGGTGACAAAAGTCAAACACAATTAGAGCACAGGTGTCACCACTTGAACACAACAACTCAAAATTGATCACACTTGTGGCTAATGATGTGAGGGACATATACAGTAAGCCAGTTCAGAGAGCACTGGTTTGTGAGGCCCTACAATGGATAGAAATCTGAGAGGAAGAGTTCGTGTGAGAGGAGGTCGAGGTGGTCGAGGTGGTCAGCGAAGACAAAGAACAGTAATATCTGATGAAATCAGAGCTACTGTGATTGACCATGTTCTTGTCCATGGTATGAGCATGAGGGAGGCTGGACAAAGGGTACAACCAAACATCAGTAGATTCACTGTGTCCACCATAATCCGAAGATTTAGAGAAGAGAACAGGTAATTACCTTTTTTTGACATTATAGTACAGTATGTAAATGTTGACAGCAATTACTGTATGACATACTATATACTGTACCACAGTATACTGTAAGTAAATATATGTTTCAGTACATCACTGTACCAATGTACTGTAGTATTGTAATGGAGGGTTGGTCTAACTGTTTGTAGGCCTAGTATTCCATGTATATTTTTTGTAACTCCATGTTCTCTTTTTGTAGAATTGAAAGACTGCCACATGGGGGTGGGAGGACAGGTATGTTCTCCCCACACCAAGAGACCCTAATTGTTGATATGGTCCGTGAGAACAATGCCATTAAACTGAGCGAAATTCAGCAGAAGATCATTGAGGACCATTTAAATTTTGAGGGTATCAACAGTGTCAGCCTCTCTACTGTTGATCGTGTCCTCAAGCGCAACAGACTGCGCATGAAACAGCTATACAGAGTGCCCTTTGATCGCAACTCAGACAGAGTCAAAGAGCAAAGATTCCAGTATGTACAGGTTGGTATATATCCAGACACATTCAATGTTGATTACTCTAAGTAGTGATTTACTGTAGTGGCCTAAATCACTTTTTCCGTATCACTTACAAAACTATATCTATTTCTACAGAGGGTTTTTCAACTGGATGCAATGGAAAGACCCCATCAATGCATCTACATGGATGAAGCTGGGTTTAATCTCACCAAAAGGAGAAGGAGAGGCCGTAATGTGATTGGCCATCGGGCCATTGTTGGTGTTCCTGGGCAGCGTGGTGGCAATGTCACATTATGTGCTGCCATCAGCAATCATGGGGTTGTCCACCATCATGCCAACCTGGGGCCCTACAACACTCACCAGCTCCTCATTTTCCTCAATCACATGCGAGATGCTTTGTTAGGGCAGCAGGATGAGCATCCCATCTATGTTGTTGTTTGGGACAATGTGAGTTTTCACAGAGCCCTCCAGGTTAGAGAGTGGTACAATATGAACCAAGGTTTTATCAATCTTTGCCTTCCACCGTACTCCCCTTTCCTAAACCCCATTGAGGAATTATTCTCCTCATGGAGGTGGAAGGTATATGAACGCCAACCTTACACCAGGGTAAATCTCCTGCAAGCCATGGGACTTGCCTGTGGTGACATAGGTGTGGAGGCATGCCAAGCCTGGATACGGCATGCCAGGGGCTTTTTCCCCCGTTGCCTGGCCAGACAAAATGTGGCCTGTGATGTGGATGAAGTCCTGTGGCCTGACCCAGTACGGAGACATGATGCTGTGGCTGAGTAATGCACTTATTTGTATATTTTTGTACTTTATTTTTACATGGGCTTACTGTACACAAGTGGCAAACGCATAAGATTTCTGTTTGTTTTTACAAGTGCTACATGTAAATGCACAAGATTTCTGTTTTGTCTTTTTGTACAAGTGCTAAATGCACAGTTTTTTTTTGTTTTGCAACATGCATTTAGCCTACAGTGAACAATAAACATTTATTTCTCCAGCTTCATGTCCTGGGCATTGTGTTTTCTATTTTTCTACGTAGTGTTTAGTGACTGTTCAGTAGTGTTTTTAATTTTGATTGACTCGGGCACGATTTGACAACATAGTTCAGTTTTGAGCACAGATTGAACTGTTTTGAGGTGAAAGTTTGGTTTTGCAAGAAGAGTCTGAGGTTTTGTGAATGTAGCTTGAAAATTGGGTTTTGTGTTCACAGTTAAGAGAAAAGGAGAGCAGCTTTCAAGAAATGTGTCTTAGCAATCGAGAAAAACTGTAACTATTTGCACATTGTTACAACACTGTATATATACATAATATGACATTTGAAACTTCTGAGTGTAATGTTTACTGTTAATATTTATTGTTTATTTCACTTTTGTTTACTATCTACTTCACTTGCTTTGGCAATGTTAACATATGTTTCCCATGCCAATAAAGCCCTTAAATTGAAGAGAGAGAGAGAGAGAGAGAGAGAGAGAGAGAGAGAGAGAGAGAGAGAGAGAGAGAGATGGCTGGTTGTACGAGCTGTTCAGTCCATTCCACTGGGCTGTTCTATTCTGACCTCTGTGTATTCTGCTCCTAAAATATACACCATAAAGGAGAGAGGGAGAGAAATCACAGACGCACACGCACGCTCACAGACACACACGCACGCTCACAGACACACACGCACGCTCACAGACACACACGCACGCACACAGACACACACGCACGCTCACAGACGCACACGCATGCACACAGACGCACACGCACGCTCACAGACACACACGCACGCTCACAGTCTGTGAGCGTGCGTGTGTGTCTGTGAGCGTGCGTGTGCGTCTGTGTGCATGCGTGTGCGTCTGTGAGCGTGCGTGTGTGTCTGTGTGCGTGCGTGTGTGTCTGTGAGCGTGCGTGTGTGTCTGTGAGCGTGCGTGTGTGTCTGTGAGTCACAGACACACACGCACGCTCACAGACGCACACGCACGCTCACAGACGCACACAGACGCACACGCACGCTCACAGACACACACGCACGCTCACAGACTCACACGCACGCTCACAGACACACACGCACGCTCACAGACACATACGCACGCTCACAGACACACACACACGCTCACAGACGCACACGCACGCTCACAGACGCACACAGACGCACACGCACGCTCACAGACACACACACACGCTCACAGACACACACGCACGCTCACAGCTGACCTGCCTGGTGACATCACCAGGTGGCAAATTAGTTAATAGACCAATGAGAAAGACCACAATACATCACACTACATCTCAATACATCTCAATACATCTCAATACATCACACTACATCTCAATACATCACACTACATCTCAATACATCACTATACATCTCAATACATCTCAATACATCACTATATATCTTTATACATCTGCTCCTAAAATACACACCAAAAAGGAGAGAGGGAGAGAAATCACATATGCAGCCACACGCACGCTCACAGACGCACACGCACGCTCACAGACACACACGCACGCTCACAGACACACACGCACGCTCACAGACGCACACGCACGCTCACAGACACACACGCACGCTCACAGACACACACGCACGCTCACAGACACACACACGCACGCTCACAGACACACACGCACGCTCACAGACTTACACGCACGCTCACAGACGCACACGCACGCTCACAGACACACACGCACGCTCACAGACACACACACGCACGCTCACAGACACACACGCACGCTCACAGCTGACCTGCCTGGTGACATCACCAGGTGGCAAATTAGTTAATAGACCAATGAGAAAGACCACAATACATCACACTACATCTCAATACATCTCAATACATCACACTACATCTCAATACATCACACTACATCTCAATACATCACACTACATCTCAATACAACTCAATACATCACACTACATTTCAATACATCTCAATACAACCTCAATACATCACACTACATCACACTACATCTCAATACATCACTATACATCTCTATACATCTCAATACATCTCAATACATCACAATACACACTACATCTCAATACATCATTATACATCTCAATACATTACAATACATCACACTACATCTCAATACATCTCAATACATCACACTACATCTCAATACATCACACTACATCTCAATACATCACACTACATCTCAATACAACTCAATACATCACACTACATTTCAATACATCTCAATACAACCTCAATACATCACACTACATCACACTACATCTCAATACATCACTATACATCTCTATACATCTCAATACATCTCAATACATCATTATACATCTCAATACATTACAATACATTACACTACATCTCAATACATCTCAATACATCACTATACATCTCAATATATCACTATACATATCAATACATCACTATACATCTCAATACATCACACTACATCTCAATACATCACTATACATCTCAATACATAACAATACACACTACATCTCAATACATCATTATACATCTCAATACATTACAACACATTACACTACATCTTAATACATCTCAATACATCACACTACATCTCAATACATCTCAATACATCACTATACATCTCAATACATCACACTACATCTCAATACATCACAATACATAACACTACATCTCAATACATCTCAATACATCACACTACATCTCAATACATCACTATATATCTCAATACACCACACTACATCTCAATACATCACACTACATCTCAATACATCACACTACATCTCAATACATCACTATACATCTCAATACATAACACTACATCTCAATACATCTCCATACATCACACTACATCTCAATACATCACACCACATCACACTACATCACACTACATCTCAATACATCTCAATACATCACACTACATCTCAATACATCACACCACATCACACTACATCTCAATACATCACTATACATCTCAATACATCACACTACATCTCAATACATCTCAATACATCTCAATACATCACTATACATCTCAATACATCACTATACATCTCAATTCATCACTATACATCTCAATACATCACAATACATAACACTACATCTCAATACATCACACTACATCTCAATACATCACTATACATCTCAATACATCACACTACATCTCAATACATCACACTACATCTCAATACATCTCAATACATCACACTACATCTCAATACATCTCAATACATCTCATTACATCTCAATACATCACACTACATCTCAATACATCACTATACATAACACTACATCTCAATACATCTCAATACATCACACTACATCTCAATACATCACTATACATCACACTACATCTCAATACATCACTATACATCTCAATACATCACACTACATCTCAATACATCACACTATATCTCAATACATCTCAATACATCACACTACATCTCAATACATCATACTATATCTCAATACATCTCAATACATCACACTACATCTCAATACATCACTATACATCTCAATACATCACACTACATCTCAATACATCACACTACATCTCAATACATCACACTATATCTCAATACATCTCAATACATCAAACTACATCTCAATACATCACACTACATCTCAATACATCACACTATATCTCAATACATCTCAATACATCACACTACATCACAATACATCTCAATACATCTCAATACATCACACTACATCTCAATACATCACACTACATCTCACTACATCTCAATACATCTCAATACATCACACTACATCTCAATACATCACTATACATCTCAATACATCTCAATACATCACACTACATCAATACATCTCAATACATCACACTACATATCAATACATCACACTACATCTCAATACATCACACTACATCTCAATACATCACACTACATCTCAATACATCACACTACATCTCAATACATCACACTGCATCTCAATACATCACTATACATCTCAATACATCTCAATACATCTCAATACATCACTATACATCTCAATACATCACTATATATCTCAATACATCACTATACATCTCAATACATCTCAATACATCACTATTCATCTCAATACATCACTATACATCTCAATACATCACTATACATCTCAATACATCGGAATACATCAGTCCTGCACTGACACCAAGTGGAAACAGATGCTCATTGCATCACTGCTGTATGTCAGAAAGTTGATTTAGGCAATACTGTTCAACTATTCTTGATCATGTCAGATTATTGACTAAATATACACAACAAACAATTAGTAGTGTATGAGTATTAACGCTGAGTTCCCTACAAACCAATCTCTTCAGAAGCCTCTCCGACAAACACTATACATCTTTATACATCTGCTCCTAAAATACACACCATAAAGGAGAGAGGGAGAGAAATCACATATGCAGCCACACGCACGCTCACAGACGCACACGCACGCTCACAGACACACACGCACGCTCACAGACACACACGCACGCTCACAGACACACACACGCACGCTCACAGACACACACGCACGCTCACAGACTCACACGCACGCTCACAGACGCACACGCACGCTCACAGACACACACGTACGCTCACAGACACACACACGCACGCTCACAGACACACACGCACGCTCACAGCTGACCTGCCTGGTGACATCACCAGGTGGCAAATTAGTTAATAGACCAATGAGAAAGACCACAATACATCACACTACATCTCAATACATCTCAATACATCACACTACATCTCAATACATCACACTACATCTCAATACATCACACTACATCTCAATACAACTCAATACATCACACTACATTTCAATACATCTCAATACAACCTCAATACATCACACTACATCACACTACATCTCAATACATCACTATACATCTCTATACATCTCAATACATCTCAATACATCACAATACACACTACATCTCAATACATCATTATACATCTCAATACATTACAATACATCACACTACATCTCAATACATCTCAATACATCACACTACATCTCAATACATCACACTACATCTCAATACATCACACTACATCTCAATACAACTCAATACATCACACTACATTTCAATACATCTCAATACAACCTCAATACATCACACTACATCACACTACATCTCAATACATCACTATACATCTCTATACATCTCAATACATCTCAATACATCACAATACACACTACATCTCAATACATCATTATACATCTCAATACATTACAATACATTACACTACATCTCAATACATCTCAATACATCACTATACATCTCAATATATCACTATACATATCAATACATCACTATACATCTCAATACATCACACTACATCTCAATACATCACTATACATCTCAATACATCACACTACATCTCAATACATCACTATACATCTCAATACATTACAACACATTACACTACATCTCAATACATCTCAATACATCACACTACATCTCAATACATCTCAATACATCACTATACATCTCAATACATCACACTACATCTCAATACATCACAATACATAACACTACATCTCAATACATCTCAATACATCACACTACATCTCAATACATCACTATATATCTCAATACACCACACTACATCTCAATACATCACACTACATCTCAATACATCACACTACATCTCAATACATCACTATACATCTCAATACATAACACTACATCTCAATACATCTCCATACATCACACTACATCTCAATACATCACACCACATCACACTACATCACACTACATCTCAATACATCTCAATACATCACACTACATCTCAATACATCACACCACATCACACTACATCTCAATACATCACTATATATCTCAATACATCACACTACATCTCAATACATCTCAATACATCTCAATACATCACTATACATCTCAATACATCACTATACATCTCAATTCATCACTATACATCTCAATACATCACAATACATAACACTACATCTCAATACATCACACTACATCTCAATACATCACTATACATCTCAATACATCACACTACATCTCAATACATCACACTACATCTCAATACATCTCAATACATCACACTACATCTCAATACATCTCAATACATCTCATTAAATCTCAATACATCACACTACATCTCAATACATCTCAATACATCACTATACATAACACTACATCTCAATACATCTCAATACATCACACTACATCTCAATACATCACTATACATCACACTACATCTCAATACATCACTATACATCTCAATACATCACACTACATCTCAATACATCACACTATATCTCAATACATCTCAATACATCACACTACATCTCAATACATCACACTATATCTCAATACATCTCAATACATCACACTACATCTCAATACATCACTATACATCTCAATACATCACACTACATCTCAATACATCACACTACATCTCAATACATCACACTATATCTCAATACATCTCAATACATCAAACTACATCTCAATACATCACTATACATCTCAATACATCTCAATACATCACACTACATCACAATACATCTCAATACATCTCAATACATCACACTACATCTCAATACATCACACTACATCTCACTACATCTCAATACATAACACTACATCTCAATACATCTCAATACATCACACTACATCTCAATACATCACTATATATCTCAATACACCACACTACATCTCAATACATCACACTACATCTCAATACATCACACTACATCTCAATACATCACTATACATCTCAATACATAACACTACATCTCAATACATCTCCATACATCACACTACATCTCAATACATCACACCACATCACACTACATCACACTACATCTCAATACATCTCAATACATCACACTACATCTCAATACATCACACCACATCACACTACATCTCAATACATCACTATACATCTCAATACATCACACTACATCTCAATACATCTCAATACATCTCAATACATCACTATACATCTCAATACATCACTATACATCTCAATTCATCACTATACATCTCAATACATCACAATACATAACACTACATCTCAATACATCACACTACATCTCAATACATCACTATACATCTCAATACATCACACTACATCTCAATACATCACACTACATCTCAATACATCTCAATACATCACACTACATCTCAATACATCTCAATACATCTCATTACATCTCAATACATCACACTACATCTCAATACATCTCAATACATCACTATACATAACACTACATCTCAATACATCTCAATACATCACACTACATCTCAATACATCACTATACATCACACTACATCTCAATACATCACTATACATCTCAATACATCACACTACATCTCAATACATCACACTATATCTCAATACATCTCAATACATCACACTACATCTCAATACATCACACTATATCTCAATACATCTCAATACATCACACTACATCTCAATACATCACTATACATCTCAATACATCACACTACATCTCAATACATCACACTACATCTCAATACATCACACTATATCTCAATACATCTCAATACATCAAACTACATCTCAATACATCACTATACATCTCAATACATCTCAATACATCACACTACATCACAATACATCTCAATACATCTCAATACATCACACTACATCTCAATACATCACACTACATCTCACTACATCTCAATACATCTCAATACATCACACTACATCTCAATACATCACTATACATCTCAATACATCTCAATACATCACACTACATCAATACATCTCAATACATCACACTACATCTCAATACATCACACTACATCTCAATACATCACACTACATCTCAATACATCACACTGCATCTCAATACATCACTATACATCTCAATACATCTCAATACATCTCAATACATCACTATACATCTCAATACATCACTATATATCTCAATACATCACTATACATCTCAATACATCTCAATACATCACTATTCATCTCAATACATCACTATACATCTCAATACATCACTATACATCTCAATACATCGGAATACATCAGTCCTGCACTGACACCAAGTGGAAACAGATGCTCATTGCATCACTGCTGTATGTCAGAAAGTTGATTTAGGCAATACTGTTCAACTATTCTTGATCATGTCAGATTATTGACTAAATATACACAACAAACAATTAGTAGTGTATGAGTATTAACGCTGAGTTCCCTACAAACCAATCTCTTCAGAAGCCTCTCCGACAAACACTAGAGGATGATGTGGAACCAATTCTCTCTATAGTCACACGGTGTATAGGGTTGCAAAGGGAGGCTATATTACTGGAAACTTTCAAAGTTTACCAGTAAACTACCAGAATTCTGGTAACTTTCAAGGAATATATGGAATTTTATCAGATGGCATCTAGTGGCCTTTTTGGGTACTTCAGATAATCACGTGTCTAATTCCTCTGGCCCTCTGACCCTCTGTTTGGCCTTAACACATGTAAAATATACAGTACCAGTCAAAAGTTTGGACACACCTACTCATTCCAGGGGTTTTCTTTATTTTTAGTATTTTCTACATTGTAGAATAATAGTGAAGACATCAAAACTATAAAATAACACATATGGAATCATGTAGTAACCAAAACAGAGTTAAACAAAACAAATCAAAACATATTTTATATTTGAGATTCTTCAAAGTAGCCACCCTTTGCTTTGATGACAGCTTTGCACACTCTTGGCATTCTCTCAACCAGCTTTATGAGGTAGTCACCTGGAATGCATTTCAATTAACAGGTGTGCCTTGTTAAAAGTTAATTTGTGGAATTTCTTTCCTTCTTAATGCATTTGAGCCAATCAGGTAGGAGTGGTATACAGAAGATAGCCCCATAATATAGCAAGAACAGCTCAAATAAGCAAAGAGAAACAACAGTCCATCATTACTTTAAGACATGAAGGTCAGTCAATCCTGAAAATTTCAAGAACTTTGAAAGTTTCTTCAAGTGCAGTCTCAAAAACCTTCAAGCGTTATGATGAAACTGGCTCTCATGAGGACCGCCACAGGAAAGGAAGACCCAGAGTTACCTCTGCTGCAGAAGATAAGTTCATTAGAGTTAACTGCACCTCAGATTGCAGCCCAAATAAATGCTTCACAGAGTTCAAGTAAGACACATCTCAATATCTATCATAAGTTGAATGCACCAATTTGTAAGTCGCTCTGGATAAGAGCGTCTGCTAAATGATGTAAATGTAAATGTAAATGTAATATCAACTGTTTAGAGGAGACTGCGTGAAGCAGGCCTCCATGGTCGAATTGCTGCAAAGAAACCACTACTAAAGGACACCAATAAGAAGAAGAGACTTGCTTGGGCCAAGAAACACGAGCAATGGACATTAGACCGGTGGAAATCTGTTGTTTGGTCTGAGTCCAAATTTGAGATTTGTGGTTCCAACCGCCGTGTCTTTGTGAGACGCAGAGTAGGTGAACGGATGACCTTCGCATGTGTGGTTCCCACCATAAAGCATGGAGGAGGAGGTGTGATGGTGCTTTGCTGGTGACACTGTCAGTGATTTATTTAGAATTCAAGGCACACTTAACCAGCATGGCTACCACAGCATTCTGCAGCGATTCGCCATCCCATCTGGTTTGCACTTAGTGGGACTATCAATTGTTTTTCAACAGGACAATGACCCAAAACACACCTCCAGGCTGTGTAAGGGCTATTTGACCAAGGAGAGTGATGGAGTGCTGCGTCAGATGACCTGGCCTCCACAATCACCCGACCTCAACCCAATTGAGATGGTTTGGGATGAGTTGGACCTCAGAGTGAAGGAAAAGCAGTCAACAAGTGCTCAGCATATGTGGGAACTCCTTCAAGACTGTTGGAAAAGCATTCCTCATGAAGTTGGTTGAGAGAATGCCAAGAGTGTGCAAAGCTGTCATCAAGGCAAAGGGTTACTACATGATTCCATATGTTTTTTTTTTTTGTCATTTAGCAGACGCTCTTATCCAGAGCGACTTACATGAGCAATTAGGGTTAAGTGCCTTGCTCAAGGGCACATCAACAGATTTTTCACCTAGTCGGCTCGGGGATTAGAACCAACGATCTATTGGTTACTGGCACAACGCTTTTAACCACTAAGCTACCTGCCGCCCGATTAGTTTTGATGTCTTCACTATTATTCTACAATGTAGAAAATAGTAAAAATAAAGAAAAACCGTTGAATGAGTAGGTGTTTCCAAACTTTTGACTGGTACTGTATATATGAAAAATCTAATATGATTTTTGAATAAAAAACAGAATGACAAAGCTGTGAAACATTATCCTAAATTCAAACCATCAACTTACTGAATACCATTAGAGTTTAATATGAGGGTTTCAGCCTTAAATATCCTTCATATATTTTTAACGCCCTTTTATTTATTTTACTAGGTCAATATGTCTTTGTTGTAAATGTTTTGGAGCCAAACTCGTGGCATTTGTGAAAAAGACAATAGATGGAGGAGTTGCAGAGTTAATTGAAAATAATGCCATTGTTGATTAGAGGCTTTAAAAAAATTAATTAGGCTATTTTCTCTTGAACCATATGGTCTATCCACAAGAAACGAATGGACAATATGGATACAGATATGAAAAAAATTATAATATATATGAATACATTTTTAAAAAAGTTATTCAAGTATAAATTACCAAAGTTACCATAGATTGCCATAGATCACCATTACCAAAATTACAGAAGATTCCAGTAATTGATGTTTCATAATATCGCCATACCAGAATAGTTAACTACAGGTTCTTTTCAACAGAACTAGTCAGTAATATGGCCATACCAGATGAGTTAACTACAGGTTCTTTTCAACAGGACTAGTCAGTAATATGGCCATACCAGATGAGTTAACTACAGGTTCTTTTCAACAGAACTAGTCAGTAATATGGCCATACCAGATGAATTAACTACAGGTTCTTTTCAACAGAACTAGTCAGTAATATGGCCATACCAGATGAGTTAACTACAGGTTCTTTTCAACAGAACTAGTCAGTAATATGGCCATACCAGATGAGTTAACTACAGGTTATTTTCAACAGAACTAGTCAGTAATATGGCCATACCAGATGAGTTAACTACAGGTTCTTTTCAGCAGGACTAGTCAGTAATATGGCCATACCAGATGAGTTAACTACAGGTTCTTTTCAACAGAACTAGTCAGTAATATGGCCATACCAGATGAGTTAACTACAGGTTATTTTCAACAGAACTAGTCAGTAATATGGCCATACCAGATGAGTTAACTACAGGTTCTTTTCAACAGAACTAGTCAGTAATATGGCCATACCAGATGAGTTAACTACAGGTTCTTTTCAACAGAACTAGTCAGTAATATGGCCATACCAGATGAGTTAACTACAGGTTATTTTCAACAGAACTAGTCAGTAATATGGCCATACCAGATGAGTTAACTACAAGTTCTTTTCAACAGGACTAGTCAGTAATATGGCCATACCAGATGAGTTAACTACAGGTTCTTTTCAACAGAACTAGTCAGTAATATGGCCATACCATATGTGTTAACTACAGGTTATTTTCAACAGAACTAGTCAGTAATATGGCCATACCAGATGTGTTAACTACAGGTTATTTTCAACAGAACTAGTCAGTAATATGGCCATACCAGATGAGTTAACTACAGGTTCTTTTCAACAGAACTAGTCAGTAATATGGCCATACCAGATGAGTTAACTACAAGTTCTTTTCAACAGGACTAGTCAGTAATATGGCCATACCAGATGGGTTAACTACAGGTTCTTTTCAACAGAACTAGTCAGTAATATGGCCATACCAGATGTGTTAACTACAGGTTATTTTCAACAGAACTAGTCAGTAATATGGCCATACCAGATGAGTTAACTACAGGTTCTTTTCAACAGAACTAGTCAGTAATATGGCCATACCAGATGAGTTAACTACAGGTTCTTTTCAACAGAACTAGTCAGTAATATGGCCATACCAGATGAGTTAACTACAGGTTCTTTTCAACAGGACTAGTCAGTAATATGGCCATACCAGATGTTAGTAGTGTCTGTAGAACAGATCATCTAGTAGGGTGACCGTGGGGAGAATGCAGAGGGGTGCAGATAAAAATATACAGCTCAGTGAGGACATGGCTCTCAATTTATAATGACAGGCAACCATTCTGATGACAGGCAACCATTCTGATGACAGGCAACCATTCTGATGACAGGCAACCATTCTGATGACAGGCAACCATTCTGATGACAGGCAACCATTCTGATGACAGGCAACCATTCTGATGACAGGCAACCATTCTGATGACAGGCTCACATTCTGATGACAGGCACACGTTCTGATGACAGGCACACATTCTGATGACAGGCAACCATTCTGATGACAGGCAACCATTCTGATGACAGGCACACATTCTGATGACAGGCACACATTCTGATGACAGGCAACCATTCTGATGACAGGCAACCATTCTGATGACAGGCAAACATTCTGTTTCATTTTTATCTCTGATGTGCCTCTTTAAAATAGAATAATTTAAACGAATATAAATATACTTTATTAATCCCTTAAGGGTAGTGTGTTCTGTTCTTTCATCCTGGTCCTGCAGGCCCACACAGAGTACGCAGGCTCTTGTTCCAGCCCAGCACCAACAAGAAACCAGCACCCTGTCCCTGTGGGTCCACAGAACCAGCACCCTGTCCCTGTGGGTCCACAGAACCAGCACCCTGTCCCTGTGGGTCCACAGAACCAGCACCCTGTCCCTGTGTGTCTACAGAACCAGCACCCTGTCCCTGTGGGTCCACAGAACCAGCACCCTGTCCCTGTGGGTCCACAGAACCAGCAACCAGTCCCTGTGGGTCCACAGAACCAGCACCCTGTCCCTGTGGGTCCACAGAACCAGCACCCTGTCCCTGTGGGTCCACAGAACCAGCACCCAGTCCCTGTGGGTCCACAGAACCAGCACCCTGTCCCTGTGGGTCCACAGGACCAGCACCCTGTCCCTGTGGGTCCACAGAACCAGCACCCTGTCCCTGTGGGACCCTGTCCCTGTGGGTCCACAGAACCAGCACCCTGTCCCTGTGGGTCCACAGAACCAGCACCCTGTCCCTGTGGGTCCACAGGACCAGAATTGAAGAATACTGCCTTAGAAACATTTGTTTCAGGGGATGACCAGCTGTAACAGCCACATACAGTGCATTCGGAAAGTATTCAGACCACTTGACTTTTCTACATTTTGGTAAGTTACAGCCTTATTTTATAATCAATTAAATCATTTCCCCCCTCATCAATCTACACACAATTCCCCATTAATGGCAAAGTAAAAACAGATTTTTATTAAAAAAAATATATAAAATAAAAAATAGAAATATAACATTGACATAAGTATTCAGACCCTTTACTCATTACTTTGTTGAAGCACATTTGGCAGCGATTACAGCATTGAGTCTTCTTGGGTATTGCGCTAGAAGCTTGGCACACCTGTATTAGGGGAGTTTCTCCCATTCTTCTCTGCAGATCCTCTCAAGCTCTGTCAGGTTGGATGGGGAGTGTCGCTGCACAGCTATTTTCAGATCTCTCCAAAGATGTTCGATTGGGTTCAAGTCCGGGCTCTGGCTGGGCCACTCAAGGACATTCAGAGACTTGTCCCGAAGCCACTCCTGCGTTGTCTTGGCTGTGTGCTTAGAGTCGTTGTCCTGTTGGAAGGTGAACCTTCGCCCCAGTCTGAGGTCCTGAACGCTCTATAACAGGTTTTCATCAAGGATCTCTCTATACTTTGCTCCGTTCATCTTTCCCTCGATCCTGACTAGTCTCCTAGTCCCTACCACTGAAAAACATCCCCACAGCATGATGTTGTTTCCACCACATTGCTTCAACGGTGCCAGGTGGTGCCAGGTTTCCTCCAGACGTGACGCTTGGCATTCAGGCCAAAGAGTTCAATCTTGGTTTCATCAGACCAGAGAATCTGGTTTCTCATGGTCTGACAGTCCTTTAGGTGCCTTTTGGCAAACTCCAAGCGGGCTGTCATGTGCCTTTTACTGAGGAGTGCCTTCCATCTGGCCACTCTATCATAAAGGCCTGATTGATAGAGTACTACAGAGATGTTTGTCGTTCTGGAAGGTTCTTCCATTTCCACAGAGGAACTCTGGAGCTCTATCAGAGTTACCATCGGGTTCATGGTCACCTCCCTGACCAAGACCCTTCTCCTCCGATTGCTCAGTTTGGCCGGGCGTCCAGCTCTAGGAAGAGTCTTGGTGGTTCCAAACTTCTTCCATTTAAGAATGATGGAGGCCACTGTGTTCTTGGGGACCATCAATTCTTCATAAATGTTTTGGTACCCTTCCCCAGATCTGTGCCTCAACACAATCCTGTCTTGGAGCTCTATGGACAATTCCTTCAACCTCATGGTTTGGTTTTTGCTCTGACATGCACTGTCAACTGTGGGACCTTATATAGACAGGTGTGTGCCTTTCCAAATCATGTCCAATCAATTGAATTTACCACAGGTGGACTCCAATCTAGTTGTAGAAACATCTCAAGGATGATCAATGGAAACAGGATGCACCTGAGCTCAATGTAGAGTCTCATAGTAAAGAGTCTGAAAACTTATGTAAATGAGGTATTTCTGTTTTTTATTTTAAATAAATTAGCAAAATATTATAAAAATCTGTTTTGGCTTTGTCATTATGGGTTGTTGTGTGTAGATTGATTTTAAAATTGTATTATTATTTATTTTTTACCCCCTTTTTCGCCCCAATTTCGTGATTACGATCTTGTCTCATCGCTGCAACTCCCCAACGGGCTCGGGAGAGTGGCGAAGGTTGAGTCATGCGTCCTCCGAACATGACCCGCCAAGCCGCGCTTCTTAACACCCACTCGCTTAACCCGGAAGTCATCCGCACCAATGTGTCGGAGGAAACACCGTTCAACTGACGACCGAAGTCAGCCTGCAGGCGCCCGGCCCACCACAAGGAGTCGCTAGAGCATGATGAGCCAAGTAAAGCCCCTCCCCCTGGCCAAATCCTCCCCTAACCCGGACGACGCTGGGCCAATTGTGCGCCGCCCTATGGGACTCCCGGTAACGGCCGGTTGTGACACAGCCTGGGGCTGTAGTGACGCCGCAACACTGCGATGCAGTGCCTTAGACCGCTGCGCCACTCGAGGGGCGGGATGATAATTTTTTTAATACATTTTAGAATAAGGCTGTAATGTAACAAAATGTGGAAAAAGGGAAGGGGTCTGAATACTTTCCAAATGCACTGTAGCTATGCACAGATACTTCTTAAGTCATTATGTGCCTATGCCTGCTTCGCAGTGGGTTTGTGAACCCAATCAACCAAATAAGAGTTGCTAATGATTATTACAGTGAGAACACATCCAACCTAGAGTACGAAAACATAAAGAGGAAAGAGGGAAGGAAAGAGGGAAAGAAAGAGAGAAGGAAAGAGAGAAGGAAAGAGAGAAGGAAAGAGAGAAGGAAAGAGAGAAGGAAAGAGGGAATGAAAGAGGGAAGGAAAAAGGAAATTATGAAAACATAATTGATGGTGGTTTACAATTGTTCTACCTGGCTCACTGGCTACATTGAACTGGTTTACCCTTCAATAGGTTGCTGCCTACATGTTAAAATAAAAAAATTCCCAGAAATGCTATAGATTTCATCAGTTGGAGACGATCCAACTAAGTTTGACTTGTTAGGAGATGAGGACAAAAGGTTTCTATTCACTGGTATTTATCCTTAAAGAGGGTGCATATGATTTACTGAGGTAAAGATACAGTATATATTTCAAACATAAAGCTGTCAGACTAGTATTATGTTATTATATTCAACGTGTACATTTATTCCATTGAGGAACATGAAATTGTCTGCCAAGACATTCCTCAATGTATAGGCAATCCTTTTTGGTTCTGCTGATGGAATTGAGAGAGATTTGCCCGAGGGGGGGACGTTATCGTCAAGCAAGTGGTATTTATATTGCCATCTATAGGCAGGTGCTTCTGTTAACTGTGTTTTCAGGACTGGGTCGTTCCACTAAAAAGTGCCTTTGACATTTCTGAAGATTATTATTTATTTCATGTGACAAGTGATTCATTTACATCTGTCCCTCATTTTAAGATCAACCCTGTTATGTGAACTGAACTGTCGTTTTAATAGGGTGAAACGGTTCCTTTTTAAATATGTTTGAACATCTAATAGACAAATCATAGTGTAAAAGCAGGTGAGATGGTTCTACGCTGGTGTTTTGTGGTGGAAAACTGAGTGTGTAAACCACAACACGTCAACCCTGTTAGCAATGTTTTAACGATTTAATTATTTGTGTGAAGTTTGCATTCAATTGCCCATCCCTGTTGCACAGAGCAAGCTTCCATTCCCCTTGTCACAAGGGGATTTATGACTGCCGTAAGATGAAATTGTCAACCTGTTATGGTCAACCCTCCCAGCTAGCACATAACGTTCTGAGAACCTTATGTTTCTGAGAGCTTGGTGAGAGCGTGGTTGTCCTATGGTTATTTTGCATTCAACCTTCCCACAATGTTCTGGGAATGGTGCAGGCTACCCAGCTAGCACATAACGTTCTGATAACCATATGTTTCTTAGGTGGAAATTTCAGTACTTCAGCATAACGTTTCCTTACAGGTTTCCTCATAGTTCTATTTCAAGTAACGTTCTCAAATTGTTCCGATAACTTTAAGAAACATTCTTCTGTGGGAATTTCAGTACTTCAGCATAACGTTTTCTGCAGGTTTCCTCGTGGTTCTATTTAATGTAATGTTCTCAGAACATTAAGAAAACTTTCCATAAAAAACACAAGAAAACATTAATAATGTTCAAAGAACGTTCTCAGCATCAACAAAACTCTCTCTATCCTCTATCTTTTTAAGTGTGTTCAGGTGTGTTGGCCGCGCCCACTAATTGGCCACACTTGATCTTAATGAGTGCTTGTTTCCTTTGAAATGGGGTCTGTTTGAATAGACTAAAATTAACTGTTTTAAATGAGTAAAAAAAAACAACATGGCATAATAATATAATAATAATAATATGCCATTTAGCAGACGCTTTTATCCAAAGCGACTTACAGTCATGCGTGCATACATTTTTGTGTATGGGTGGTCCCGGGGATCGAACCCACTACCTTGACGTTATAAGCGCCGTGCTCTACCAGCTGAGCTACAGAGGACCACATGCTCGCTCCAAATGTATTTGCATGATTAATACTTAAGAAACGTAATTTATATGTGTCCTATCTGTGCTTGGAGTTGAAAACAGTTAACCTAAGCTAGCAGTTTTATAAAAAATATTATTGAAACATGCTATTGAATTACCTTCAAATAACCTATAATCATGCAAATACAATATGACAATGACCTGACCTTCGCTGATGTTGGGACAGGGGCAGTTCCAGTCCACGTTAAGGAAGGTCACCTCCAGAGGCTCCTTGCCGATGAACCGGAGGCCATCTTCTCATCCTTCAGGATCTCCTCCACCGGAGGCCATCTTCTCATCCTTCAGGATCTCCTCCACCGGAGGCCATCTTCTCATCCTTCAGGATCTCCTCCACAGTGACCAGGGCCTGAGTCCCTCTCCTCCGTCAGTCCAGACAACCTCACCAGGATCACAAAGGCACTCTTACAGAAGCTGCTCACCATCTTGGCCTCTGGGTTTGCAGGTTTTACAGTGGTTCTTGGGGAAGGGGCACATCGCCTCACAGGCCTCTCTGGACTCAAAGTTGTTGTCGTTGCCACTGCAGCCTCCGTAGATGAAGGACTGGCACTGCCTCAGGTTGCTGCTGTAGGCCCAGCGGGGCTTATAGGCCTTACAGGGGCCCTGCAGGCTGGGCAGGCCACAGTGGGCAGACACCTCCGGACCACAGCACAACATACAAGCCTCGTATGTCACAAATGGCTTCCTGTTGCTGTTGCAGCTTCCATAGGTGAAGGAGAAGCAGCTGTTCCTCTTGGGCTCGTAGTACCAGGTCACATTTACCTCCTCCACCGTCTCTGGGGGCCTCTGGCACTCCTCGGCCGGGCAGCGGGTCATGTTCCTGGGCTCGTCTCTCCTCAGGTGCTCCCTGGGCACCATGGTGATGGCATGATGGGCATGGGCTGAGCCAGAGGGGTTGTTGGCAGTACAGGTGTAGACACCAGAGTCCTGAGGCTGGGCGTCGTGGATCACCAGCTGGCCGATGTTGGTGACCACCATGTTCCCCTTCACGTGATTGGACCTCATCACGACCCTCTCCGTTCCGTCTCCCTCCGCCTGCTGCTTTTGCCAGCTAATCTCGGGCCGCGGGCTCCCCGTAATGTCACAAAGGAAGCTGTGCTGTGTCGCCCACGGTTACCAACTATTGTGGTGAGCTGCTGGCCATGACTGGCGGGTGGTTGGCTGGAGGGTGGTCTCCAGGGGGGGCTGGTGTTGGGCCAGGTGGAAGTGACAGGTGACCACAGAGAGGGATATTCCCTTGGAGCAGCCCTAAGCATCCATGTAACACTTGTTGTAGTAGGTCATGCCTTCACAGGTGAAGTGAGGTTCTCTCTCACAGCGGTCCCTGCAGTGACACACAGGCTGGCCTTCCCATATGCCACACTGAGACCCCTGCTGGGTGCACATGAAGCTGGCACAGGTGGCCTCTTTGGGCATGCCCACTGGACCCTTCTTCCTGTTGACGACCATGTAGCGTGCCGCCACGCAGCTCCGGTTCCCACACATGTTGGGACAACACTTCCTGTAGGAAGAGGGGAGGGAATAACAGGATTGGTTAGGAAAATATGAATATATGAATATGATATATTATTTTATTTAAATTATATACAGTACCAGTCAAAAGTTTGGACAAACCTACTCATTCCAGGGTTGTGCAAAGCTGTCATCAAGGCAAAGGGTGGCTATTTGAAGAATCTCAAATATAAAATATATTTTGATTTGTTTAACACTTTTTTGGTTACTACATGATTCCATATGTGTTATTTCATAGTGTTGATGTATTCACTATTATTCTACAATGTAGAAAATAGTAAAAATAAAGAAAATCCCTTGAATGAGTAGGTGTGCCCAAAACGTTTGACTGGTACTGTCTATATATAAATAATTACTTAGCTCTTAAGGCCATGAACTCTATATTAGGTTGCCAAATTTGGTTAAATTCCTCAGGTTTACCTTTGATGTAGTAATAGATATTGTCTAATGTTATGTACTGTAACTTGCAAATTCATTTAACCAAAACATATAGTGTAGGAGGGCTGTTTGATATCCAATTAATTGCAATACATTTTCTTGCCCCTATGAAGGACAAATCAATGTATCTTCTCTCATACTCCATAGGTCTTGCTTATTCGTATCAAGGAGACATAAATGAGTCAAAGTTGAAATTCAAGTTTGCAGACAAAATGTCTATAACAGAGTTCCAAAATGTAGCAAATAAGTCACAAGACCAAACCATATGGAAAAAAAAAACATACCTTTTTGTCTCTTGCAGCGCCAAAACAAAAAAATACATCTCACTCGACAGTTTTCCGGAGTAAAAATAAACTCTGTGCACAACCTTGTATTGTAACAGTTTGTGTCTGAGTTTATAAGAGCACTTGTGGATTTTCGTACAGAAATGAGACCATTCACTTTCTATCTACAGTTGGAGAACCTGCTCCCATTTTCGTCTGGTACTATCGGTGTTGACAGTTGAACAGTTCAGTAATACCTTCGTTTTTTTTTTTACTAAGTAATACTTCAATTGTAGAAGGTCAACCAATCAAAATAAATGAGTAGGAAGAAAATCCTATTCTATAAAAGATTGAAAAATTCAATTATGGAAGAGATGACGACTTTCCGTTATTCCAACCCCCCGCCCCCCCCCCCCCCCCCATCATACCATGGTTTAATAATGTCATTATGAAAAAGAAAATTGAAAGAAAATGTATGCACTCACTCGCTCTGGATAAGAGCGTCTGCTAAATGACTAAAATGTAAAAAAAATGATGTAATAATTAATAATGTAATGTAATGTCATTAAAGGAGGGTGGAAAAACTGGGAAAAAGGAGAAATATATTCTTTATAACCCAATTATTTGTGAGACCATTCTCCGTATTTTACGGCTGTTCAAAATGACTGGGTTACTTATAATATTAAAACAAATATGGGCCAGATATTTCAACTCGTATGGGAAAACATCAGAAGCTTCAATTCTAGCCCATGCACCTAATATGTTTGTGAACCATTGCTTAATCGTTGCAAAAATGTGCGGCTAGAAAATATAAATCGGAGATTAGGAAGATTCAGACCACCATACTCATATCGGAGATACAGTATAACACTTGTAGGGTGGTCCTCTGTAGCTCAGCTGGTAGAGCACGGCGCTTGTAACGCCAAGGTAGTGGGTTCGATCCCCGGGACCACCCATACACATAAAAAAATGTATGCACACATGACTGTAAGTCGCTTTGGATAAAAGCGTCTGCTAAATGGCATATTATATTTATATTATATTATACTTGTATGCATATTCTAGTGACTTGTTACTCCAAATGGAGGAGGACAAATGAGGAACGGAAACTGGAAGATTCTGGAACAGATATAAGAACCATGGAAGGATGGACATTTTAATCACATTAACTCTGCCTTTAAGGGATATTAGCAATATAACCATTATTTTCATGTCATTGGACACTTTATCAAATACAGGAAGATAGTTTAGGTTATAGGATTCTTCCATTTTAATGGGAATGTAAATTCCTAAATAATTCATACAATGTAAAGGCCATCTCCATCTAAACTGTACTTGCAAAGGTTCGTGCTTGAATGAAGAAATGGGCATAATTTCTGTTTTTGTCCAGTCTACTTTATAACCATGACATTTCACCAAAGTCATAAAGCAGTTTCAAAAGCACTGGTATCTCGTTGGCAGTTGGACAGAATTAATTTCCAATTTGAATTCCTCTCATACTAAAGCTGGATGAACATTATATCATAGAACAAAACGTATAAGATATCCTATACGTGTTTATATGTGTTTACCCTAGACCTTATTTTCACAGTTTATCCCAAAAAAACATTCATTTCCTCATAGGCTTTGGCCAACGAGCCATGGCGGAGTTAGCCTCCGTTTGTGCATACAAAAATAAACCATTATTATCGCTCTCTACACACTAAAAACAAATGGTTCTATATAGAGTGGCGCAGTGGTCTAAGGCACTGCATCGCAGTGCTAGCTGTGCCACTAGAAATCCTGGTTAGAATCCAGGCTCTGTCGTAGCCGGCCGCGACCGGGAGACCCATGGGGCGGCGCACAATTGGCCAAGCATTGTCCAGGGTAGGGGAGGGAATGGCCGGCAGGGATGTAGCTCAGTTGGTAGAGCATTTTGATACTTTTTTTTGGTCAAGAGGCCAGATGCTCGCTGGCTTCCCATGCCTTCAATCGCTTGGCAGCCATGAATACACGCCACTGAAATACGTTTTTTTTGGCTTGTAACAATAGCGGAACCCTTTTTGGTGCTATATGGAACCTTTTTTAAAGGTTCTAAAGAAACATGCTCATAAGGTTCTACAAGGAACCATTATGGTGCTATAAAGAACAATTTCTTAAGGTTCTATAAAGGAATATTCAAAAAAGGTTATATGTACAGTAGCACCAAAAAAGTGTTCCGCTATGGTTCTAACCCTTTATTATGGTTCTAACCCTTTATTATGGTTTTAACCCTTTATTATGGTTCTTTATTGAACCTTTAGGGAGAATGGTTCTATAATACCCCTTTCTCAATCTCAAAGGTAGAACCACACAGGTTTTTTTTTTTTTACATTCAGGTTGAATAGCCATATTATTGTGTTATTATTAAGAACTACTGACTTGGTCAACCATTCCCAATTGATACAAGGCCATACAGGAGTCTTTCACAAGACACCATCACTGGCCATAGTCATATATAATATGTAGTAGCAGAACACAACACATTAGATAAACTGGAATGACACTCTCAATCACGGTTGCGCCAAAAGAGCTTTTTTGAACTGCAAAGAACCATTGAAAGGCTCAAAGCGTTATTTGCTTCAGTATGGATCCACATAGAAGAGTTACCATTCCCAAATAACCTTTAAGGAACCCTAATTGTTTTGTGTGTATTAGTGCTGGTCATTTATAATTTTGAGGAGCCTGAGTGCTTCTACAGTCATGTCTCCGGTCATCATGTCTCCAGTCATCATGTCTACAGTCATCTCCATATTCTCC
>NC_139988.1:89359606-89364606 GCF_964263955.1 Coregonus lavaretus | reverse complement strand
TCAACTTCCCAGCACAGAGTACTACTCCCTCATTGAAATGAAGGATACATTCACCCAGCTGGAGGTAAGGCAGGTGGAGCTGGAACAGCAGGTGAACACACTCCAGTCAGCACAGACCCATACAACAGTCCAGCACAACAACACCCCCTTAACTAGACCTGGAGAGCTGCAGGTAGAGAGAGACATGTCTGCACTCTGGACTGTGGTGAGACAACATCAATGGGAGAAAGAGCAGGAGCAGGAGAAGAACAGAGCACTAGAGGAGAGGATCAGAGTGCTGGAGGAGAAGGTGAGAACGATGACGGGTGACATAGAACAACCCATTAGAGAGCTGGCCACCCCCGCAGAGAAGCCAGCAGAACAGCCCACCTCAGATCCTGGCCAAAGTCTCGACACTGCAGCAGAACAGTACACCCTAGACCCTGACCATAGCCTCGACATCACACCCAGACAAACAAATGAAGAACCCCAAGCCCAGGGGATCCCAACCCCTCTGAGCAACCCCCCAGTCACACACCCTGATAGCCCTCATGACGACCCCCCCACACCCACTGAGGACATACACAAGCCACAGATTGTACTCCTTATGGACTCAAACGGGAAATACATACAAGAAAATAAACTTTTTCCAAAACACACAGTGTCTAAACTCTGGTGTCCAAACACCCAGCGCGCCCTAGACCTTCTGTCTGAGGACCGACTAGGATCACCCAGCCACATAATAATACACACAGGCACAAACGACCTGAGAACCACGAAAATAGTTCCACCCTGCTACCATACAGCGGGTAAACGCAAGTATTTCCTGTGACTGTGCATCAAAACCAAATGTCTACCTGGCCCACCACTCCACCCTGGACGTGAACAGCCTTTATGACCAGGTCCACCTATACAAGGCAGCAGTGCCCACCTTCGCCCGGACCCTAAAGGATATCGCCCTCAACCGCAGACCCAACACCTCACACAGGAGCAACAGATCAACAGACACCCCACCCAAACCAGCGAGACACTCTCCCAGACCTGCGGGACCCCCCCAGGACCTACACATAGAGGACCCCCGCAGAGAGGACCTACATCCAGACCACAGCACCATCAACCACATCTACACCCCCACCCCCACCAATTAACTCCCCCCCAAGTCAACCATGCCCACACCCCATTTAGGCCCCCTCAGATCAGACCCATGCCCCTCCTACCCACCCCAAGCCCCCTACTCCCACAAAGAGGGCCTCAACATGAAAGTCACACATACGCCCAGGCCGTGAGCAGGCAAACAGGCCCAACACCCACTCTTACACTAGCCCAAGCCAATGGCATGTACCAGATGCTCAGCAGGCTCTGATCACAATTACTGGCCTGAGGCCAAACCACACAACCAACAACATTAGACACTTTATGGAGCACAAAGCCTTTACTATTTCATCCTGGAATATCCAAGGCCTGAGGTCATCTACCTTTGGCCTAAAGAGCAGGAATCTGGACTTCACCAAAGAAATCGGAAATACAGACATTGTCATTCTACAAGAAACATGGTATAGAGGAGACGTACCCACTGGTTGCCATCGAGGTTACAGAGAGCTGGTAGTCCCATCCACCAAACTACCGGGTGTGAAACAGGGAAGGGACTCAGGGGGTATGCTAATTTGGTATAGAGCAGACCTAACTCACTCTATTAAATTAATCAAAACAGGAACATTTTACATTTGGTTAGAAATTCAAAAGGAAATTATCTCAACTGAGAAAAATGTCCTCCTGTGTGCTACCTATATCCCCCCACTAGAATCCCCATACTTTAATGAAGACAGTTTCTCCATCCTGGAGGGGGAAATCAATAATTTCCAGACCCAGGGACATGTACTAGTCTGTGGCGACCTAAATGCCAGAACTGGACAAGAACCTGACACCCTCAGCACACAGGGGGCAAACACCTACCTGGAGGTGACAGCATTCCCTCCCCCATATGCCCCCCTAGGCACAACTACGACAACATAACCAACAAAAACGGGTCACGACTCCTGCAGCTCTGTCGCACACTGGGTATGTACATAGTCAATGGTAGGCTTCGAGGGGACTCATATGGTAGGTACACCTATAGCTCATCTCTTGGCAGTAGTACTGTAGACTACTTTTTCACTGACCTCAACCCAGAGTCTCTCAGAGCGTTCACAGTCAGCCCACTGACACCCCTATCAGACCACAGCAAAATCACAGTCTACTTGAACAGAGCAATACTCAATCATGAGGCATCAAAGCCAAAGGAACTGAATAATATTAAGAAATGCTATAGATGGAAGGAAAGTAGTGTTGAAACCTACCAAAAAACAAATTAAATCCATTCTAGACAACTTCCTGGACAAAACGTTCCACTGTAATAGTGAAGGTGTAAACTTGGCAGTAGAAAACCTAAAAAGTATATTTGACCTCTCAGCTTCACTATCAAATCTAAAAATCTCTAACAGAAAACCAAAGAAAAGTAATAACAGTGATAAATGGTTTGATGAAGAATGCAAAAACCTAAGAAAGAAATTGAGAAACCTATCCAACCAAAAACACAGAGACCCAGAAAACCTGAGCCTACGCCTTCACTATGGTGAATCACTAAAACAAAACAGAAATACACTACGAAAAAAGAAGGAACAGCATGTCAGAAATCAGCTCAATGTAATTGAAGAATCCATAGACTCTAACCACTTCTGGGAAAATTGGAAAACACTAAACAAACAACAACACGAAGAGCTATCTATCCAAAACAGAGATGTATGGGTAAACCACTTCTCCAATCTTTTTGGCCCTATAACAGAGAACAAACAGCAAAAAAATATACATGATCAAATGCAAATCTTAGAATCAACTATTAAAGACTACCAGAACCCACTGGATTCTCCAATTACATTGAATGAACTACAGGACAAAATACAAACCCTCCAAACCAAAAAGTCCTGTGGTGTTGATGGTATCCTCAATGAAATGATAAAATATACAGACCACAAAGAAGAGTCCCTTAAGTAAGCTTGTCCTGGGGCTCTGTTCACAAACACAAACAGACCCCACACAGCCCCAGGACAACAACAACAACAACAACAACAACAACAACAACAACAACACAACTAGACCCAACCAAATCATGAGAAAACAAAAAGAGAATTACTTGACACATTGGAAAGAACAAACAAAAAAAACAGAGCAAACTAGAATGCTATTTGGCCCTAAACAGAGAGTACACAGTGGCAGAATACCTGACCACTGTGACTGACCCAAACTTAAGGAAAGCTTTGACTATGTACAGACTCAGTGAGCATAGCCTTGCTATTGAGAAAGGCCACCATAGGCAGACCTGGCTCTCAAGAGAAGACAGGCTATGTGCACACTGCCCACAAAATTAGGTGGAAACTGAGCTGCACTTCCTAAACTCCTGCCAAATGTATGACCATATTAGAGACACATATTTCCCTCAGATTACAGCGATCCACAAAGAATTAGAAAACAAACCCAATTTTGATAAACTCCCTTATCTACTGGGTGAAAAACCACAGTGTGCCATCACAGCTGCAAGATTTGTGACCTGTTGCCACAAGAAAAGGGCAACCAGTGAAGAACAAACACCATTGTAAATACAACCCATATTTATGTTTATTTATTTTCCCATTTGTACTTTAACTATTTGCACATTGTTACAACACTGTATATATACATAATATGACATTTGAAATGTATTTATTCTTTTGAAACTTCTGAGTGTAAAGTTTACTGTTAATATTTATTGTTTATTTCACTTACTATCTACTTCACTTGCTTTGGCAATGTTAACACATGTTTCCCATGCCAATAAAGCCCTTAAATTGAAATTGAAATTGAGAGATCGCAAGAGAAAGAGAGAGACACAGAGAGAGAGAGAGAGAGAGAGAGAGAGAGATCGCGAGAGAGAGAGAGAGAGAGAGAGACAGAGAGAGAGAGAGAGGCAGAGAGAGAGAGAGAGAGAGATCGTGAGAGAAAGAGAGAGAGAGAGGCAGGGAGAAAGAGAGAGAGGCAGGGAGAGAGAGAGAGAGGCAGGGAGAGAGAGAGAGAGAGAGAGAGAGAGAGAGAGAGAGAGATTGCGAGAGAAAGAGAGAGAGATTTGCGAGAGAGAGAGGCAGAGAGAGAGCGAGAGAGAGAGAGAAAGAGAGTGAGAGAGTGAGAGATCAGGAGAGAGAGAGATCGCGCGAGAGAGGCAGAGAGAGAGAGAGCGAGAGCGAGAGAGAGAGATCGCGAGAGAAAGAGAGAGGCAGAGAGAGAGAGAGAGAGAGACAGAGAGAGAGAGAGGCAGGAGAGAGAGAGAGAGAGTTCGCGAGAGAGAGAGAGACAGAGAGATCGCGAGAGAGAGATTGCGAGAGAAAGAGAGAGAGAGAGCGGCAGCGAGAGAGAGATTTGAGAGAGAGAGAGAGAGAGAGGCAGAGAGAGAGGCAGAGAGAGAGAGAGCGAGAGAGAGAGCGAGAGAGAGAGCGAGAGAGAGAGCGAGAGAGAGAGAGCGAGAGAGACAGAGAGAGACAGAGACAGAGAGAGAGGCAGAGAGAGAGAGAGAGAGAGAGAGAGAGAGAGAGAGAGAGAGAGAGAGAGAGAGAGAGAGAGAGAGAGAGAGAGAGAGAGAGAGAGAGAGAGAGAGAGAGAGAGAGAGATCGCGAGAGAGAGAGAGACAGAGAGATCGCGAGAGAGAGATCGCGAGAGAGAGAGATCGTGAGAGAAAGAGAGATCGCGAGAGAAAGAGAGATCGCGCGAGAAAGAGAGATTGCGAGAGAAAGAGAGTGAGAGAGAGAGAGAGAGAGAGAGAGAGAGCGAGAGAGAGAGCGAGAGAGAGAGATCGCGAGAGAGAGAGATCGCGATAGAGAGAGAGAGAGACAGAGAGAGAGAGAGGCAGAGAGAGAGAGAGATCGCGAGAGAAAGAGAGAGAGAGAAAGAGAGAGGCAGAGAGAGAGAGAGAGGCAGAGAGAGAGAGAGGCAGAAGAGAGCGAGAGAGCGAGAGAGAG
>NC_139988.1:89322186-89359406 GCF_964263955.1 Coregonus lavaretus | reverse complement strand
AGAAAAACAAGCTTGGCTTTGTTCGATCCCAAAGAAACTTCTTGTTTTGTCACCACTCCGCTTGAGATGTTTTCAATCTTTTTTCTCACTTCTGAGGCGTAAACTCACCGTGGTGGGTAGCGGGGAGTGGCGCTCCAAATTAGCCTGTCTCTGTCTCATGTGGCTTTGGCCCTATAGGCTGAGACGGTTCTCAGCTAGAGAGCTGCTACCCAACCCGAGCGCCGACATGTTCGGCAGCTTATGGCCTGACGTTAAAACAACACACAGGGAAACAGAGAAGAGAAGAGCCGACCACGAGTCCCCACAACACTACAGAGCTCTGTGGTTCTGTGTTCTGTGGTGTGGGGCGAGAGGCATCATGCTTTGAGCAATCTGAGAATAAACTCCCCTCCCATTAGACAGCGGGCTTGTTCTGCCCTTAGGCCTAAAATCTAGGATCAGTTTACTCTCCCCAAAACAATTCGGGGGGGGGGGGGGGGACACAAACCTGACCTTGGATCTGATAGCAACTTCATCCTGAGAGACCCACATCAACCATCTATCACACTGCAGCAGTCATGACTAAGCTTCATTATAAGAGTCAAAATATCAGCGTAGCTCGTCCGGATGTTTGTGGGACAGATTCACTATCATTGCGCAATTAGACTTAATGAAATGCTTGACATTTGAAATAAATGTTTAGGTTTATTGGGTTATTTTCCCCTGAAGGAGAGGTGCAATGTCAATCAGTGTTAGGGTAGCTTTAGTGTGCTTGTTTCCTGCATTCAGGACTGTTCAAGTTCACTGCTGTGGAGTCGTTAAAGGGGAAATGTGGTGCTGTGTGGCTCAGTTGGTAAGCACGTGGCACTAGCAACGCCAAGGGGGGAACATAGTTAGGACACAACACCGGCGCCAATCTGTACTGAAGCCTGAGCCTGTGAGCTACAGTCTATGCTGTGAGGTACGGCGGAGCGCGATTAAAGAGCCTCCTCTAGGGCTTAACCGCAGTAACTTCAGCATGCGTGTATTTCCCTCACTGGTGGTCACCATCTCTGGTTTGGGGGAGATTCGAGGTGAGCAAGTTTGGGTAGTATCTTTTGACAATTACGACGGTGAGTGACAACAGCCTCTTGCTTTGCTTGTAACAAGGAGTCCATTGTCCTAGTCAGTGAGGCGTTTCATGTAGAACGTTTTATAGCTTGGTTATTTAGTCTTTTATTAGGATCCCCATTAGCTGTTGCTAAAGCAGCAGCCTCTCTCCCTGGGGTCCACACAAAACATGACAATAACACAGAACATTAAAAAAGACATGAACAGCTCAAGGACAGAACTACATCAATTTAAAATAGGAATAATATAACTAGAAAAGGTCCTGTACTGACAAAACACAGAGAAAAACAGAGACCTATTATACTCTAGACCTACACACAGTACATAAACATTCATATATTCCATTTACATTCAGTAGCATCTATCCGTTGCATGCATACTTACACATCAGTTTACAAGTTATCTAAGTCAGATAGGGGAGAGGCATTGTGCCGTGAGGTGATGTTTCTGATTTTTAAAGCTAATTTAGCTTCTTCCTAATTTTGATTCTTCCTAATTATGATTCTTCCTAATTTAGCTGTTTGCTTGAGTAATTTGACATGTAAGTGAGTTGTGATCATGGCTCTATATTATTTTGTGCGTTGCCTTGAATTCGTTTTTGGATCTGGGGACTGTGAAGAGACCCCTGGTAACATGTCTGGTGGGGTAAGTATGTCTGTCAGAGCTGTATTGAGATTATATACACAGACAATTTGGAATTTGGACAACTTGGAATTTTCAACACAATATTTCTCACAAAAACAAGAAGTGATGCATGCAGTCAATCTCTCCTCTACTCTGAGCCAAGAAAGACTGACATGCATACTGTTGACATTAGCCCTCTGATTACAGTGAAGGGCAAAATGTGTCGCTCTGTCCTGAGCCAGCTGCAGCTTAACTAAGTCCTTCTTTGAGGCACCTGACCATATAACTGGGTAATGTGATAAAACTAGAGCCTGCAGGACTTGTTTGGTTGAATGTGGTGTTGAAAACGCAGAGCACCTCTTCATCACGGACAGACTTCTCCCTATCTTTACAACAATAGAATCAATATGCCTTGACCATGACAGTCTAAGGTGACACCAATAACTTTACTCTCCTCCACAGCCACACCGTTCATTACCAGATTCAGCCGAGGTCTAGAACTTAGGGAACGATTTGTACCAAATACAATGCTCTTAGTTTTAGAGATGTTCAGGACCAGTTTATTAGTGGCCACCCATTCTAAAACTGACATATGGAAATTGTCATACTATGGATCATTTAGATATTTGATTTTAGGACCCCTTTAGGTATAATACAAAAAATGTAATTTTTTTTGGATAAAATAGCCCAGAGAAACGCATTGAATAACACATTCATACAGTGAGGGAAAAAAGTATTTGATCCCCTGCTGATTTTGTACGTTTGCCCACTGACAAAGAAATTATCAGTCTATAATTTTAATGGTAGGTTTATTTGAACAGTGAGAGACAGAATAACAACAACAAAAATCCAGAGAAACGCATGTCAAAAGTGTTATCAATTGATTTGCATTTTAATGAGGGAAATAAGTATTTGACCCCCTCTCAGTCAGAAAGATTTCTGGCTCCCAGGTGTCTTTTATACAGGTAACGAGCTGAGATTAGGAGCACACTCTTAAAGGGAGTGCTCCTAATCTCAGTTTGTTACCTGTATAAAAGACACCTGCCCACAGAAGCAATCAATCAATCAGATTCCAAACTCTCCACCATGGCCAAGACCAAAGAGCTCTCCAAGGATGTCAGGGACAAGATTGTAGACCTACGCAAGGCTGGAATGGCCTACAAAACCATCGCCAAGCAGCTTGGTGAGAAGGTGACAATAATAATAATAAATATAATATGCCATTTAGCAGACGCTTTTATCCAAACAGTTGGTGCGATTATTTGCAAATTGAAGAAACACAAAAGAACTGTCAATCTCCCTCAGCCTGGAGCTCCATGCAAGATCTCACCTCGTGGAGTTATTTTGCTCACGAAAGCACATATACAGGCCCGTCTGAAATTTGCCAATGAACATCTGAATGATTCAGAGGAGAACTGGGTGAAAGTGTTGTGGTCAGATGAGACCATAATCGAGCTCTTTGGCATCAACTCAACTCGCCGTGTTTGGAGGAGGAGGAATGCTGCCTATGACCACAAGAACACCATCCCCACCGTCAAACATGGAGTTGGAAACATTATGCTTTGGGGATGTTTTTCTGCTAAGGGGACAGGACAACTTCACCGCATCAAAGGGACAATGGACGGACATGTACCGTCAAATCTTGGGTGAGAACCTCCTTCCCTCAGCCAGGGCATTGAAAATGGGTCGTGGATGGGTATTCCAGCATGACAATGACCCAAAACACACGGCCAAGGCAACAAAGGAGTGGCTCAAGAAGAAGCACATTAAGGTCCTGGAGTGGCCTAGCCAGTCTCCAGACCTTAATCCCATAGAAAATCTGTGGAGGGAGCTGAAGGTTCGAGTTGCCAAACGTCAGGCTCGAAACCTTAAAGACTTGGAGAAGATCTGCAAAGAGGAGTGGGACAAAATCCCTCCTGAGATGTGTGCAAACCTGGTGGCCAACTACAAGAAACGTCTGACCTCTGTAATTGCCAACAAGGGTTTTGCCACCAAGATCAAAGTCATGTTTTGCAGAGGGGTCAAATACTTATTTCCCTCATTAAAATGAAAATCAATTTATAAAATGTTTGACTTGCGTTTTTCTGGATTTTTTTGTTGTTATTCTGTCTCTCACTGTTCAGATAAACCTACCATTAAAATTATAGACTGATCATGTTTTTGTCAGTGGGCAAACTTACAAAATCAGCAAGGAATAAAATACTTTTTTTCCCCTCACTGTAAATGGCAAAAAAGACAGTCAAAACATGTATCATAACAAACAAGGTTTGGAAGTGTTTGTCCTGTATCTAGTAGATATAAGAAAGATCAGGAAATAAATACACACACATACATATATATATATACATATATATTTACATATACAGTGGGGAGAACAAGTATTTGATACACTGCCGATTTTGCAGGTTTTCCTACTTACAAAGCATGTGGAGGTCTGTAATTTTTATCATAGGTACAAATTAATTACTTAAAAATCATACAATGTGATTTTCTGGATTTTTGTTTTAGATTCCGTCTCTCACAGTTGAAGTGTACCTATGATAAAAAATTACAGACCTCTACATGCTTTGTAAGTAGGAAAACCTGCAAAATCGGCAGTGTATCAAATACTTGTTCTCCCCACTGTGTGTGTGTGTGTATATATATATATATATATATATATATACACACACACATACATACACACACTCATATATACATATAAATATATATAAATAAATGCATATATATATATATATATATATATATATATATATATATATATATATATATACATACACACACACACACACACACACACACACACACACACACACACACACAAATATTTAACCCCTTTTTGGGGTAGGCACAAAACTACCTTCATACTTCCATAAATCTTTTTAAACTGTTAGCGGTTACCTTCAGACGAGTCCCGTGACACTTGTTGGGGTTGTAGAGGAAAACGGAGAACATCATTGTGTTCGTGAGAATCTCCCCTTTCCACAGCGGGGTCACATTAGTTTTTCCCGGGATGTCTCATGGTCTGATAAACACCGCTCTAAGCTCCGCCACCTTTCACTGCAGATGCGGAAGTGCGACATCAGCAGATGTGGTGGATTGAGACGCATCCAAAGCAAATAAACTGATATTTCTAGCTTGAACTGATGGATTTTGATGGGGATTTTTTGTATCATGTTACTTAGATTGATGCACCCGGTACGAGGCTAGCTACGACATGGCAGAGGATGTAAAGCCATAACACAATAACAGATTATGGTCAGTAATATAAAAAGCTGCACTGAAGTCTAACAAAACATATCCCACCATCTTCTTTATTATCAATTTCTTTCAACCAATCATCAGTCATTTGTGTCAGTGCAGTACATGTTGAGTGCCCTTCTCTATAAACATGCTGAAAGGCTGTTGTTAATCTGTTCAAAGAGAAGTAGCATTGTATCTGGTCAAACACCATTTTTTCCAAAAGTTTGCTAAGAGCCGGCAGCAAGCTGATTGGTCGGCTGTTAGAACCAGAAGGGCAGTTCACCATTCTCGGGTAGAGGAATGACTAGCTTCCCTTCAGGTCTGAGGACCAACACTTTCCTCTAGGCTCAGATTAAAGATATGACAAACAGGAGTGGCAATATAGTCCACTACCATCCTCAGTAGCTTTCCATCAACGTTGTCAACACTAGGTGGTTTCTCATTACTGTAGACAACACCTCAGTAGCTTTCCATCAACGTTGTCAACACCAGGTGGTTTCTCATTACTGTAGACAACACCTCAGTAGCTTTCCATCAAAGTTGTCAACACCAGGTGGTTTCTCATTACTGTAGACAACACCGAGTAGCTTTCCATCAAAGTTGTCAATACCAGGTGGTTTCTCATTACTGACGGACAACAATAGCTTTCCACACTGACTTTATAAAATTCAAAATGACAATGCTTTTCTTCCATTACTAGTTTTTTTTATGCATGTATATGATGGCTCACCGTTTGCTGTTGGCATTTCATGCCTGAGTTTGCCCACTTTACCAATTAAATAGTAATTCAAGTAATTGGCAACATCAAAAGGTTTTGTGCTGAATGAGCCATCTGAGTAAATGAAAGATGGAGTTCAATTAGTCTTTCGGCCCATAATTTCATTTAATACTCCAATGCTTTTTTCCATCATACATTTTAGTTTCATAACACAGTTTCTTATTTTCTCAATTTACAGTACCAGCCGGTCAGATGTGCAGCAAGACTTATTAGCCACCCCTTTTGCTTCATCCCTCTCAACCATACAGCTTTTCAATTCCTCATCAATCCATGGAACCGTAACAGTTTTAACAGTCAGTTTCTTAATAGGAGACAATTTCATAAATGCATCAAGTGCATACAGACCAACACGTATTTTTGACATCTTCAATATAAGAATCATTACAAAACCTTTTGTATAATCTCTTATACAATATGTTATTTTATCGTGTTACTTTTATTTTATTGTTTACTTTAGTAAATATTTTCTTAACTCTATTTTCTTAAAACTGCGTTGTTGGTTACGGGCTTGTAAGTAAGCATTTCATGGTAAGGTCTACACCTGTTGTATTCGGTGCATGTGACAAATAACATTTGATTTGATTTATACACTATTTTAGGCCCAGCTTTTGGAACCTTGGCTTTTCTGGATATAGCCACTAAATTGTGATCCCTACATCAGATGGGTGTGGATGCTGCTTTAGAGCAGAGTTCTGCAGCAGTAGTAAACATGTGATCAATACATGTGGATAATGTTGTTCCTGTTCTATTTGTAAACACTCTGGCAGGTCGATTAATAACCTGAAGCAGATTACAGGCTTTGGTTACAGTGAGCAGCTTTCTTTTTAGCAGACAGCTTAATGAAAACCAGTCAATATTCAGATCCCCCAGAAAGTAGACTGTGGTCCTCTGTAGCTCAGCTGGTAGAGCACGGCGCTTGTAACGCCAAGGTAGTGGGTTCGATCCCCGGGACCACCCATACACAAAAATGTATGCACGCATGACTGTAAGTCGCTTTGGATAAAAGCGTCTGCTAAATGGCATATTATTATATTATTATTATTAGACCTCTCCGTTTACATCACATACATTATCAAGTATTTCACACACATTATCTAGATACTGACTGTTAGCACTTGGTGGCCTAAAGCAACACCCTAAAAGAATAATCCTCTCCAAGCTTTCCAGGAATATGGCTCTGACTATATACAGCAACACCTCCCCCGTAGGCATTCCTGCCTCTTCTGTAGATGTTATATCCCTGTATCGCCACTGCTGTATCATCAAAGGAATTATCTAAGTGAGTCTCAGAGATGGCCAATATATGAATGTTATCTGATGTTAGCAAATGATTGATAAACCTTATTTCTAAGGCTACATATATTAATATGGGCTATTTTTAGCCCTTTCCTGCTTAACGTATCAGAGACATAATATATTTTAAAAAATGTATACCAAAAAAAACAAGGAAATAACATTATTCAGCAGTCAATCAGGCACTTGTAAGTGTCAGTTGGTGTGTGTTTGTGTGTGTGTGATGCAGGGCTGAAGCTACGAACCTGCAGACGTGGCTTTAAGATTCCAGTGTTAATTGTTTTTCCAGGCCATATGTTGCATGCATGTATACTCTGTGTTGACAGTCCGTATGTATCAAACCATAAATCTTGTTAATTCCTATGTTTTCAGCTAAATGTTCTACATTGGTTTTCTCCTACATTGCTAACAATGTTGCCGTTGTAGCGTAGGTTATGCCAGAGTAGTTAACATGTGTTATGATCATATATAAAAATGAAATGTGTCACAGAAACATGTACAAGGCAGTCTTAATTTCTTTTTATTTTTTAATTTTTTTATAAAGATCAGCGCTCATATTTTGGTAATACAGAATTCAAGTTTTTACATATGTGGTTCACAAAGGAATCAAACATTGAACTGAGCCAACTTCCCCCCCATCAGACAACTCTTAATAATAAAATGTATAGCTTAAATAATAAAAACGATACAGTACAAAAATAACTGGATTCATCCTGAAACTGGAGATTACAGTTTTTCTATCTTTATTTTTTATTTTTTTGAAAAAGTAACATTTTAACTTAAAAAGTGTTTTATCCTGGTTTTGCAGTGGACTGCAGCGTATAAAAGGATACATTCACTGGCACCCTGTTTTCTGCCAGAAGGCACTATAGGTTTTATACAGATGGGCATGTGGAGAGCCTATTGCGCCAGTCCTGCATCTTTAGCCATACCGTAGAAGATTCCTCTCTGGGATAAGAGTTTTGCAGGAGTGTCAAATTCAGCAACCTGTCCCTTGTCCAACACCAGCACTCTGCAAAGAAGTGAAGATGGATTAGTAGAATCTTTCAGAACTTTGTTAGGGTTCTGGAGAGAATATATGACCTAACAAACATACAATAACAGCATCTTTGATCAAAAGATGCATGCATGTATGTATGTACGTACACTGAACGAAAATATAAACGCAACATTTGAAGTGTTGGTCCCATGTTTCATGAGCTGAAATAACAAATCCCAGAAAAGTTCCATACGTACAAAAAGCTTATTTCTCTCAGATTTTGTGCACACATTTGTTTACATCCCTGTTAGTGAGCATTTCTCCTTTGCCAAGATAATCCATCCACCTGACGAATGTGGCATATCAAGAAGCTGATTAAACAGCATGATCATTACACAGGTGCACCTTGTGCTGGGGAAAATAAAAGGCCACTTGAAAATATGCAGTTTTGTTGCACAACACAATCACTGTTTCATGTCACGATTCTAATTTGCATGAATTATGTTACGGGTCTCTTGTCCATCCACCCTAGACGTTTAAAGCCACGGGGTTCGTAACAGCCACAGATGTCTCAAGTTTTGAGGGAGTGTGCAATTGGCATGCTGACTGCAGGAATGTCCACCAGAGCTGTTGCCAGAGAATGTAATTTTCAGTTCTCTACCATAAGCTGCCTCCAACATCGTTTTAGAGAATTTGGCAGTACGTCCAACTGGCCTCACAACCGCGGGGGGGGGGGGACTATTTCTGTCTGTAATAAAGCCCTTTTGTGGGGAAAAACTCATTCTGATTGGCTGGGCCTGGCTGCCAAGTGGGTGGGCCTGGCTTCCAAGTGGGTGGGCCTATGCCCTCCCAGCTCCACCCATGGCTTCACCTCTATCCAGTCATGTGAAATCCATAGATTAGGGCCAAATGAATTTATTTCAATTGACTGATTTCCTTATATGAACTATAACACAGTAAAATCTTTGACATTATTGCATGTTGCGTTTATATTTTTGTTCAGTACACGTGCGTGTCTTTGTCTGTCCGTCTGTTTGTGCATGCGTGTGCGTGTGTAATGTATTGCGCATTACCTAGTATAGTCCATGATGGTGTTGAGTCTGTGAGCAATGGTGAAGACGGTGCAGTCCTCAAACTGTGTCCTGATGGTTGACTGGATGAGGTCGTCTGTCTCTAGGTCGATGGCTGCTGTAGCTTCATCCAGGATCAGGATCCTCGTCTTCCTCAGTAGAGCCCTGGCTAAACACACCAGCTGCCTCTGGCCCACACTGAACACACACACAAATTAAATTACATTATTTTCCAGTAGAGTAAAATGTGAAAGGTACAAAAGGCTAAAAGAAAGATTCAGAAAAGGTATACATCCTTAACAGAATATCCTAATTAAGACATATTTGTTTTCCCAAATATTCTTAGTTTTGTTTTAATTCCCACCTGAATATACAGGTAAAGGCCTTCTACAGGTGCAAACGCGTGAACGCAAATGTGTCTCAAAACATGCAGCTGTTAATTGACAGGGATTATGTTACCTGAGGTTCTCTCCTCCCTCTGAACACTCCAGATCCAGTTTAGCCGGCTGGTTGCTGACAAACTTGTTGAGGTGGGACAGTTCCAGTGCGTTCCATACCTCCGCGTCACTGTACTTCTCAAAGGGGTCCAGGTTCATCCTCAGATTGCCAGAGAACAGCACTGGTTCCTGGGGAGGTAGAGAGGGTAGTGGGGGTGGAGGTGAGGACGGTGTAGGGTGAGTGTGTGTGTGTGTGTGTGTGTGTGTGTGTGTGTGTGTGTGTGTGTGTGTGTGTGTGTGTGTGTGTGTGTGTGTGTGTGTGTGAGTGAGTGTGTGTGTGTGTGAGAGTGTGTGTGTGTGTGTGTGTGTGTGAGAGTGTGAGAGTGTGTGTGTGTGTGTGTGTGTGTGTGTGTGTGTGTGTGTGTGAGTGTGTGTGTGTGAGTGTGTGTGTGTGTGTGAGTGTGTGTGTGTGTGTGTGTGAGAGTGTGTGTGTGTACCTGTGGTATGATGGTGAGTTTTGACCTCAGGTCATGCAGCCCTATCTCTGATATCTTGACCCCGTCGATGGTGATCTCTCCCCCTGCCGCCTCCAGCAGCCGAAACAGGCACAGTGTCATAGAGGACTTACCAGCCCCCGTACGACCCACGATACCTATCTGTAACACACAGGCCAACACAATGAAACACTCCAGAAAACGGCACGCTCTGTGAGCACTGTAGTTTACCAGTCTCAATTCAAAAACGCTTGTTCCAGATAGCGGCATGCTCGGTACACACATCAGCACCCGCTTGGATAAAGTAAACAGCATTTTATCTGTGTGTGAAATGTGATGGCAGGAGTACAGAGTCCTTTCATTGGGGTTAGTGTGTTAAACAAACATTTAACATGTCCTGATTGGCGTATGAAAGCAATGTTTTTCACCCCAAAATGAACATTTGCCAGGTATTTTCACGGTGTCAAGTTTCTCCGTTCATTTGCGACTGTATTTGAGGCCTTATTGCAGCGTCTACACTACCTGTCAAAAGTTTGGACACACCTACTCACTCAAGGGTTTTTTCTTTATTTTGTACAATTTTTTACATTGTAGAATAATAGTGAAGACATCAAAACTATAAAATATCACATATGGAATCATGTAGTAACCAACAAAGTGTTAAACAAATCAAAATATATTTTACATTTGTGATTCTTCAAATAGCCACCCTTTGCCGTGACGACAGCTTTGCACACTCTTGGTTTTCACGGTGTCAAGTTTCTCCGTTCATTTGCGACTGTATTCGAGGCCTTTATTGCAGCGTCTATACGCATCATGTTTAAAGTGCATGTTTTCCTCACTGGTCTACACAGTGTAAGCCTGTTGTTCTCACCTTCTCCCCTCCTCTGACGCTGAGGGTGAGGTTCTTGAGGACCAGGTCTAGTCCCTCTCTGTACCTCACGCTGTAGTCACGGAACTCTACCTTCCCCTGGGATGGCCAATCAGGCGAAGGCTTCTTGTCTTCCACCTCCCACGGGGCCTTGCAACATTCACAAACACAATTATGGCACAACCATACGCTTTATATGCACTTGCAATTTCTGCCCACATGAGTGTTGAGAAGAGACATATTTCAGAAAACGCAGTATCCTAGAAACACTAGAAACTCAATCACATGATCAGTAATAGGAGGATGCAATTGGGTAATAACTATACAGTATACTATATAGCCCAGCCAACCACATCAAAGGGAGTCCCTGTACGTACGTCATATCCTAGTTAAAGATCTCCTTCTACTTTTATTTGTCTTTTATGGTTGTGATCGTGAGTATGACTTGGCAGCCAAACAGCCAAAAATAAAAAACACACTTATGAAAAATATAACTATTTCCAGAAATCAGGTGGTCAGTAAGTAACAAACAGCGGGCAACTACACAACATTTCCACCTGTCACTTTGCCTTGTACTTCTGAGCGATTAGACCTGGTTCATTGGTTGATTTCCACCTGTAATGTCCTACCCTAGTAAAGCATTGTGTTCTGTACCTCGGTCTTGGTCTCAGAGTACTCCTTGACTCTCTCCACGGCTACGATGTTGCTCTCCAGATCTGACGTCATCCTCACCATCCAGTTCAGAGACATGGTCACCTGTTACCAGGACAACACAGTACTGTAGCATGAGTGATGCTCATGGGAGAAAACACAAGCAGCGTCATTAAGCTATCGTACATCATCATACCTGATCTCTTTAAAACACTGGATTCTATCTCAACCTAGTGTAGCAGATGAGGATCTGTGAAGGTCACTCAGCCGGTCTCCACTTGCACTGCCAGATAGCTAGCTTTTCAAGGGCACGACTGGGTAAGACGCTTCAGGAAGGCGGTCATGTGCGTTTTGCGAGGCAAGTGGTCCTTGGTTCGAGCCTCGATATGAGCCAAAATCAGGAGGAAGCTGTACTCACTAAGCAAGCAGCGTGACATCCTTTACACTAGCACAACAGAATCACAGTGGCAGGCAATGGGCACCATTTAATGGAAATCTGTATCAGACAGTTAGACGGACAGTATATATATGAACGTTCTACTGTACCAGTGGAGCGTAGGACACAGAGAGTCCCACCAGTCCAGATCTACATTGATAAGGGATATGTTCTACTGTACCAGTGGAGCGTAGGACACAGAGTCCCACCAGTCCAGATCTACATTGATAAGGGATATGTTCTACTGTACCAGTGGAGCGTAGGACACAGAGAGTCCCACCAGTCCAGATCTACATTGATAAGGGATATGTTCTACTGTACCAGTGGAGCGTAGGACACAGAGTCCCACCAGTCCAGATCTACATTGATAAGGGATATGTTATACTTTACCAGTAGAGCGTAGGACACAGAGAGTCCCACCAGTCCAGGGTTGAGCTTGTCCTTCCCGATCACAGCAAACAGAGCAGCAAACAGCACGATACAGTTCCCTATGAACTCTATACGCACCCCTAACCACCTACACACACACACACACACACACACACACACACACACACACACACACACACACACACACACAATGAACACAACACACAGTGTGTCTCTGCACAGTTGTTGCACTGTACCTGCTTATGTAACATTATAATATGCAAATATAGGCTCTATTCTGTATTAGGGCCACTTATTGTGAAGTGGGACACCACTTTGTTATGTACTTTGTGATGGAACATGTTCGTCTGTTGAGCCTTCAACATGAGCGCCAGTCAGTGGCTATGTTACAATTCTCAAAATCCAATGGACAAATGCTGTCCACTGAATGAATCCGTCATTTTGTAAAGAGAATCCTTCGGGGGCCCTTGGGTCGTTCCCATTTTGTAAAGAGAACCCTAGGGGCCCTTGGGTCGTTCCCATTTTGTAAAGAGAATCCTAAGGGCCCTTGGGTAGTTCCCAATTTGTAAAGAGAATCCTACGGGCCCTTGGGTCGTTCCCATTTTGTAAAGAGAACCCTAGGGGCCCTTGGGTCGTTACCCAGCAACTTCAGATCAGCAGGAGCCAAAAAAAAAGGAACAAGGAACGGAAGCACATTAAGACAATTGGAACACAGCCACTGTCCTCCAGAGTCCATAGTGAAAGTACAGTAGGAGAGAGACACCACCTACCTGTTGGCTACTATACCAGGGTAGTAACTCTTTTGGTTCTCATCCACCTTCATATCACTCATTAGTACAAAGTCATCGCATCTGCCGTAGGCTCTGATAACACTAGAGCCAGTGACGGTCTCAGAGAAATGGGAGTATATAGGAGACCTGCTGACCGACTCCAGACGCTTTAACTGCCGAGACGTGGCCACATAAAATCTCTACAGCCGTGGGGAAAAGAGACAAACAGCGTTACGCAGTATCTAAACACTGGGGTACAAGCTCTAATAGTAAGCAACTAGCAAGCACACACTGCAGTAACACACTATAGGAAGGTCAGGGGTCACAAAAACACCTGCAGAGTTCATTTGATAGACTTATAGAGTAATAGATTAATTTGATAGTGATTGATATAATTTATATGAATATTTAACTACCGTTTACAAGAATTATCATAATGCCAAGTCTTGAACTCTGCAGATGCTTTTTCCACCAGGCCCAAAAAGCATTCTAAGAAATAAGTATTATTTCATTTGATTATCAAATCAACTTCTAAAGCATTCAGGACTAAACACATTTGATTAAAAAACTAAAAATCAACACTTCAATTTCCATTAGTGCTTAAAATGCCATCATAATGTTGTCGGCTTTAAAACACTGTAAAACATAATTAAAAGGTAAAAACTAATTCAGGTAGAACAATTAAAAGAAGGGCCAGAAATAAACCGCCAGTGCCAGTGAGTAATAGCTTTGAAAGACAAGGAGACAGTAAATAACATATCAGATGTAAAGTACGCCATGACAAAAGCAAAAAGGACAGGAATCATATGCCGATGTTACCCATGGCAACACAGTTTACAGCGTTGGAAGTTCCAGTTAGTTAGTTTGTAGGCATTTCCAGAGGCACGTGAACACACAGAACCCTGCTTATAGTTCACCAGTAAGAACTGCAGTTTCGAATGTATCACCGGCAGAAATATATCCGTTTTCCTACCTCAGGAAACTGCTAGCTACTGTCCCATTTGCTAAAGCAAATGATGATCAAGCATAAGACCCAGTAGCCCTCAGCGAAAACATCCAAACCCAGATACAAACTAAACCATTTTTCAGGTCAGGATAATGTCATCTCTTTAGATATTTTCTGAGGTGATTTCTTGTGTGCTGCAGCTGCGTGGAGCCAGGACACACTGATCAGATCGAGACCAGTCATGTCAATTGATACTCAACATGTTCTATCATTAACCAGCAATCTGAAGCAGCCTTGTGGCTACTATCAAATGTCATCATTATGTGGGTCAAAACTCCTGACACATAAAAACCCCATACAAAAACTTGATAAAGCCAGGGAACCTTAACAAGCCAAACCATCTTAGAACATTAGTAGCAGACCAAACTGTCATTCACAACAAATAGATTCTAAATGGATATTGGATGATTTGAAGTTGAGTCACAAATAATAATGCCTATTCCTTAACACTATCACACATCCCACAGTATAAACTATCACACATCCTACACAGTATTAACTATCACACATCCTACCATATTAACTATCACACATCCTACACAGTATTAACTATCACACATCCTACAATATTAACTATCACACATCCTACACAGTATTAACTATCACACATCCTACACAGTATTAACTATCACACATCCTACAATATTAACTATCACACATCCTACACAGTATTAACTATCACACATTCTACACAGTATTAACTATCACACATCCTACCATATTAACTATCACACATCCTACCATATTAACTATCACACATCCTACCATATTAACTATCACACATCCTACCATATTAACTATCACACATCCTACCATATTAACTATCACACATCCTACCATATTAACTATCACACATCCTACCATATTAACTATCACACATCCTACCATATTAACTATCACACATCCTACCATATTAACTATCACACATCCTACCATATTAACTATCACACATCCTACCATATTAACTATCACACATCCTACCATATTAACTATCACACATCCTACAATATAAACTATCACACATCCTACCATATTAACTATCACACATCCTACCATATTAACTATCACACATCCTACCATATTAACTATCACACATCCTACCATATGAACAATCACACATCCTACCATATTAACTATCACACATCCTACCATATTAACTATCACACATCCTACAATATTAACAATCACACATCCTACAGTATGAACTATAGCTACAGAACAGCTGCTCTCCATCTACACCCCAGTAGTTTACTGCACTGATTCAGTGCATAGAATGATCATAGCGAAGCCAAGTCAATGGAATATCAAAAATAGTGTTTCTAAAGACATTTGCTGCGGTTCCAGATCCATCTACCTTGGGGGCAGTGTTAAGTAAAAGATCAGCCGTTCCACACAAACCAAACCACTAGAGAGTGGAGCCTCAGCCTGACCCTCAGCCTGACCCTCAGCCTGACCCTCAGCCTGACCCTCAGCCTGACCCTCAGCCTGACCCTCAGCCTGACCCTCAGCCTGACCCTCAGCCTGCAGACTGACCCTCAGCCTGACCCTCAGCCTGCAGACTGACCCTCAGCCTGACCCTCAGCCTGACCCTCAGCCTGACCCTCAGCCTGAGCCTGCAGACTGACCCTCAGCCTGACCCTCAGCCTGACCCTCAGCCTGACCCTCAGCCTGACCCTCAGCCTGACCCTCAGCCTGCAGACTGACCCTCAGCCTGACCCTCAGCCTGACCCTCAGCCTGACCCTCAGCCTGACCCTCAGCCTGACCCTCAGCCTGACCCTCCACTCACTAGTCTTCCTACTGCATCTACCCAGCAACCAAACCACACTACCACGACAACACTAAGACAACTACACAATGAGGAGGATTGTTAAAATCACAGAAAACTGCACATGCTGTATTAATGAGTTATGAATGAGCTATGAGTTATTAATGAGTTGTGTCCAGTTAACCTGGACCCACCAATAGAACACCATTAACAACACTATGACTAGTAGGACTAGAGGGTTGAGGACAGAGCATACGATCAGAACATTCACTGTGTACCAGAAAGTGCGCATCCATATATCAATATTGTCTGGGGTGTGCGAGTCTATGGTGTCAACATCTTTGCTGAAGCGGTTTAGGACGCGCCACGTGGGGGGGTGCTCTCGAAGAAGCCCTGGGGTCGCCCTCAGCACCCCCTGGAGCATGTAGAAGTGCATGAGCTTGGTTGCCCGCAGCTTGCTGGAAGCCATGGTCAACAGACAGTTGGCCAGCAACAGTACACCTGGCAGAGGGGGAGGGGCACAATTTCCTGGGTCAAAGGGTAAAGGCACTGTATGGAAACTCTGAAGCTAATCAATCCCCTGTAGAGTTAGACAGGAAACTCTGAAGCTAATCAATCCCCTGTAGAGTTAGACAGGAAACCCTGAAGCTAATCAATCCCCTGTATAGTTAGACAGGAAACCCTGAAGCTAATCAATCCCCTGTAGAGTTAGACAGGAAACCCTGAAGCTAATCAATCCCCTGTATAGTTAGACAGGAAACCCTGAAGCTAATCAATCCCCTGTATAGTTAGACAGGAAACTCTGAAGCTAATCAATCCCCTGTAGAGTTAGACAGGAAACCCTGAAGCTAATCAATCCCCTGTAGAGTTAGACAGGAAACCCTGAAGCTAATCAATCCCCTGTATAGTTAGACAGGAAACCCTGAAGCTAATCAATCCCCTGTATAGTTAGACAGGAAACCCTGAAGCTAATCAATCCCCTGTAGAGTTAGACAGGAAACCCTGAAGCTAATCAATCCCCTGTAGAGTTAGACAGGAAACCCTGAAGCTAATCAATCCCCTGTAGAGTTAGACAGGAAACAAAATAACCTCTAACTCCCTACTGTGTGGAGGGTAGCATCAGACTGACTACTAGTTGTCTTTCCATTCGTTAACCACCAGATGGCAGCAGCACACCAGAGCTGTCATGTTTCCTGTACGAACAGATCTAAGGCTGCGCTTATACAGGCCAAATCTGATCTTTTGTCCACTCTTTGGTCTTTTGACCAATCACATCAGATCTTTTTCAGAGCTGATCTGATTGGTCAAAAGACCAATTAGTGAAAAAAAGTTCAGAATTGGTCTGCCTGTCTAAAAGCAACCCTAAAACCCTTGCCTTTAGCTCAGTGTCTTGGGGCAACTTCATCCAACGCCACTCTATAGTATAAATCACCGTTCTCCAGTGTGTCCCTGAGAAGGATGTCGGGTGGTAAAGAACCCACAGCAGTGTTCTGAGCTCTCTGCTTGACCACCTCAGAGTCAACAAACACAACTCGGATGAACAGAAGCCTCCTTCACTACTGTATCGGCTGTGGGTGAATCAACATGGCCCACTCTGTGTGTGTGTGTGTGTGTGTGTGGGTAAAGATGGAGAGGGAGAGAGAGGAAGTGAATGCATGGTTAGGGAAGAGGAGAGGAGACAGGGAGGAGGAGAGCAAAGTCAATGGATAACAGGAACAAAAAAAGCTGAAGAGAAACAAAAAGGTCAAAGGTCACAGAAACTGCTCCACCAATCAGGGCGCTGCATGCTGCATTCAGGAACGTAAGCAACACACTGGCAAAAAATGTAAAATGAAAAGTATTAATTTGACACAATAAACTCCTATCCTCAAGAGTAGAGCAAGCAAAACTGTTAGCTCCTCGGAACAGAACCAATACCTGGACAAAGACGTATATGAAAGCCAGCGGGGCTATGACCACGGCGAAGATGGGGGTGCTGGCCACTATGACTATCATGGTGGAGAGAGAGGAGAAGAACGTCCCGAGGAACATGAGAACGGTGGAGGGCAGCGCCTCGTCGATGACGTAGATGTCCTTGGAGAATCGGTTGATGATCCTACCTATAGGGGTGGTGTCAAAGAAAGACTGGGGGGTGTGAAACTTGTTGTCCAGGAGGGCATAGTGAAGCTTCCTGGCTGCTCCGATGTTCCCCATGGCCAGGGTGAAGGAGGAGACCATGACCAGGATGCCTGAGAGGGATGGAGGGAGGGAAGGAGCAGGGAGATGAGGGTTGAGGAGGCAGTGGGTTCTGTATGTGTCCTCTCTCCTGAATGCTGAGACACCTTTCAATTCAATGTGTTACTGGAAAAGGGCCAGAGGGGTAGAGGCCAAGGTCCTCACACAAAACCAACCACTCATAGTTAGCGTCATACAGTAAAAAAGTTAAACATACACAACAATACACAACAAAACCTACAATAACAAAACCTCTCTTTGGGACAGATGACCATGAATAAATTGAATCATGTTCTAATAGCTATACACATTGAACTGTAAAGATACTTTCTTCACCATTGACGTAATCTTAAGGTTAGGATAGGTATCCTTATCCAAAGGTAATGAACAGCAGGTCTCCTCACCTTGTGCTATGCCCAGAGCAGCATACACCCCCACCCTCATGCTGACATTCTCCTGGGTCATGTTCTGAGCCGCGTCATTGGTCCATTCGCTCAGCCAGACGTTGGCTCCGATGGCGGCAGCACTCTGGCAGCCGTACAGGAAACAGATGAAGAGGGTCAGCAGAGGCCCTACTGCCTTGGCATACTCCCAGAACACCTTGACCTTCACCTGAGGAGAGGGAGGAGAGAGGGGGTCATAAAAGGTCAGAGGTCAGAGGTTGTACTGTCTTGGAATACACCTGGAACAACTTCACCTGGGGATAGGAGAGGGTAGGAGTGTAAAGTATACATCTCCATAGCTCTACTCACCCTGCCCGTCTCAGTGGTCTCTGCCTGGATGAGTTTCTCCACCTTGGGTAGTTTCTTCTCTGGGTCAGGCTCAGCATGCTTCCTCTCGCTGCACAGACGTCTCCGGACAGACCTGCTCCTTGGGTTCTCCAGGTCCCCTGAGATGACGCTGATCTGCCTGCAGGGAGGGAGGAAGTGATTGATCGGTCAATCAATCAATCGTTGTGTATATCGTAATTTCTGGCAAAATGCTTGACAGCAACTAAAGTCTAGAACCACATAGAGTCTAGAACCACATAGAATACAGCAGTTATCTATCACAGAGGGGGGGGGGGGGGTTAAACATTTCGAAGTCCCTTCAGGATTTTCCGATTCTGTGGTCGCCAAATGTTTTGCAAAATCAACAATTCCCTGCATATTATGCGAGGGCTTGCAAATTTGACAAATCTCTGCACTATTACCAGATAAAACAGTCAAATCATCGCAATATTACCAGATAAAACAGTCAAATCATCGCAATATTACCAGATAAAACAGTCAAATCATCGCAATATTACCAGATAAAACAGTCAAATCATCGCAATATTACCAGATAAAACAGTCAAATCATCGCAATATTACCAGATAAAACAATCAAATCATCGCAATATTACCAGATAAAACAGTCAAATCATCGCAATATTACCAGATAAAACAGTCAAATCATCGCAATATTACCAGATAAAACAGTCAAATCATCGCAATATTACCAGATAAAACAGTCAAATCATCGCAATATTACCAGATAAAACAGTCAAATCATCGCAATATTACCAGATAAAACAGTCAAATCATCGCACTATTACCAGATAAAACAGTCAAATCATCGCACTATTACCAGATAAAACAGTCAAATCATCGCAATATTACCAGATAAAACAGTCAAATCATCGCAATATTACCAGATAAAACAGTCAAATCATCGCAATATTACCAGATAAAACAGTCAAATCATCGCAATATTACCAGATAAAACAGTCAAATCATCGCAATATTACCAGATAAAACAGTCAAATCATCGCAATATTACCAGATAAAACAGTCAAATCATCGCAATATTACCAGATAAAACAGTCAAATCATCGCAATATTACCAGATAAAACAGTCAAATCATCGCAATATTACCAGATAAAACAGTCAAATCATCGCAATATTACCAGATAAAACAGTCAAATCATCGCAATATTACCAGATAAAAGAGTCAAATCATCGCACTATTACCAGATAAAAGAGTCAAATCATCGCAATATTACCAGATAAAACAGTCAAATCATCGCAATATTACCAGATAAAACAGTCAAATCATCGCACTATTACCAGATAAAACAGTCAAATCATCGCAATATTACCAGATAAAACAGTCAAATCATCGCAATATTACCAGATAAAACAGTCAAATCATCGCAATATTACCAGATAAAACAGTCAAATCATCGCAATATTACCAGATAAAACAGTCAAATCGTCGCAATATTACCGCATATAACTGCCCGATCACCACACTACAAAAACATGGCTTGCAATTTTGACCAAATCGGAATATCTATTGCATAAAATGGTTCAATCAAGCAACACGTCAATAAACATTTCCCCTCTTCAGTGCATTTTTGTGACACATTTGACAAAATCAACGCAAATTGCCACGGAAAATATCAGAATTGCTGCAACAAAATCAAGCATTTTGGCCTGCAACTATCACACAAAAAAAACACGGCGGAATCCTGGAGGGACTGCCTTATGAATTGTTACAGAGGCTTATGAGTACCTTATGAATTGTTACAGAGGCTTATGAGTACCTTATGAATTGTTACAGAGGCTTATGAGTACCTTATGAATTGTTACAGAGGCTTATGAGTACCTTATGAATTGTTACAGAGGCTTATACTGTACCTTATGAACTTCCTCTTTGCCTCATTGACCACTGGTTCACTGTCCACCATGTCTGTATGGTTGCTAAGGGCGTCGTCAGGGAAGTCTTCATCATCAATCAAAGCCACTGTGGGTTTTGAGTAATAGTGTTACCATGGTAATTATGGAGCAGGTGTACACACCCCTATAGGTGTAGGGCAGAGGCGGCCAACTCTCCTCCTAGAGAGCTACTGGGTACGCAGGGTTTTGTTCCAACCCTACTCTAACAAACCTGAATAATCTAAAATCAGCTACTGACTACGACCTTGATTAACAGAATTAGATGTATTAGAGCAGGGCTGGAGCAAAACCCAGTAGCTTCAACACCTAATTGCCTACCAGGACAAATGTTGACAGGCACTGGTGTAGGGTGAACAGTGGAACCCCAAGGGCAGAAACATAAATAGTATCGGTTCTTCTGTTTTAGATAGCTCTCCAAGGCCGGAAACATCAATGGTATCTGTTCTTTCTGCTTTAGATAGCTCTCCAAGCCGGAAACACCAACAGTATCTGTTCTTCTGCTTTAGATAGCTCTCCAAGCCGGAAACATCAATGGTATCTGTTCTTTCTGCTTTAGATAGCTCTCCAAGGGCGGCAACACCAACAGTATCGGTTCTTCTGCTTCTTCTACTCTGTTTATTATCTATGCATAGTCACTTTAACTCTACCCACATGTACATATTACCTCAATTACCTCGACTAATCGGTAAATAGCCTCCCTACTGTTATTTTATTTTACTGCAGCTCTAATTTCTATTTGCTATTTTTATTTTTTACTTATCTATTTCTTTACTTAACACTTTTTTCATTTTCTTAAAACTGCATTGTTGGTTAAGGGCTTGTAAGTAAGCATTTCACTGTAAGGTCTACACCTGTTGTATTCGGCGCATGTGGCAAATACAATTTTGATTTGATTAGAGTTGTACCTGTTGCCTCCTCCTCTACGATGTCCTCCAGGGAATAGTTTCTGAGGAACTCGGCGAAGGCTCCGTTCTGTTGGAGCAGCTCCTGGTACGAACCCATCTCCGACACCCTGCCCTCCACCATCACCACTATGTTGTCCACCTGCGGCAGAAAGCTGATGCCGTGTGTCACCAAGATACGTGTCTGGGGGGGGAAACGAAAAGAGGATCTGTCATTAAGGCTGGGAATTGCCAGGGACCTCACGATACGATCTTATCAGTATACTTAGGTGCCGATACGATATGTATTGCCATTCAATACTGCGATTCTATCGCAAATAGATGTTCCAAACATATTGCTCAATATTTGTCTGCTGCAGAGAGACAAGAGAGAGCATGAGAAAATGAGTTTTGATCAGTCAGGGAAATTAAAGTGCTGAAAACATGTTGGCATGTTTGACTTAGGGTCAAAATTTCGATAAAATATTACAATATGTAATCTACATACTGAATTTACACACCCAAGTGTTGCCCATTCTAACCAGCTTCTATACTGAAGTTTCTTATCAGCGCAACAAAGTCATAGATATGCTACTAAACCAATCAGCAGAGAGGATGGAAAACAAACCACAGGAAAGAGCTACTACTTCCTCTATTGTAGATGAGGACTCTTCAAATGGGTTTTTACTATATCTGAACTAGACAGAATATAGCTTATGTACTTATTGCCACTTCTGTCCATTCTGACATGGCTATGCAGTGACTGACCACCAAAGATTGTTGATAAAGGACAAGATATCTAACCAGTCCATTTCTCTCTGCTACCACTCAGAATGTGTCTCTCTTCTTCTGTAGTGTATGGAGAACAGAGCAGAGTGACTACTCTCCTCACCTTGCCCTGCAGCGCCCCCTCTGGGCCAATGGCGTGGTCGAAGATGTGTTTGGCCACGTGGGCGTCCACGGCAGACAGAGGGTCGTCCAGCAGGTAGACATCTGCCTCGTTGTACAGAGCTCTGGCCAGACTCACCCTCTGTCTCTGGCCACCAGACAGGTTGATACCCTGAGGGACAGACAGACAGACAGACAGACAGACAGACAGACAGACAGACAGACAGACAGACAGACAGACAGACAGACAGAGAGACAGAGAGAGAGACAGACAGACAGACAGACAGACAGACAGACAGACAGACAGAGAGAGAGACAGACAGACAGACAGACAGAGACAGACAGAGAGACAGAGAGAGAGACAGACAGACAGACAGAGAGAGAGAGAGAAAAATCACTAGCAAATCACTGATTTGTTGCTTTTAGACTCGAAGACCTAACTTAGCTCCCAGAGCTAATGCCTAAGGTTTAGTTCAGTGGGCTAACATGAACTTTAGCTCCAAAAACAACCCATGTTAGATACTATACCATCTCCCTACCTTCTCTCCGATCTCGGTCAGGTCTCCTCCAGGTAGTACTTCCAGGTCAGGGGTTAAGGCGCAGGCCTCCAGACAACAGCGGTACTTCTGCTCGTTGTAGGCCTTGCCAAACAGGATGTTGTCTCTCAGAGTGGCGTTCTGGATCCAGGCCTGCTGGGGGACGAAGGCCACCGAACCCTGGAGGAGAGGAGGAGTGAGGGAACTCCGTACAGCTGAAAACTACAACTAGACCCTAACAATCAATCAATCAATCGATCAATCGATCAATCAATCAATCAATCAATCAATCAATCAATCAATCAATCAATCAATCAATCAATCAATCAATCAATAAATTGACCCACCAATCAATTACCCATTCAAGCAAATTACCCACCAATCAACCTTCAGTTAGTATAATTGAATTGAGTGCAGACGTACCCGTATGGAGATGTCTCCCTCCAGTTTCTCCATCTCTCCCAGTAGAGCTGACACCAGAGAAGACTTCCCACAACCTACATGTCCTACCACAGCTAGCAGAGAGCCCTGGGGCACCATCAGGTTTATACTGCGGACAAACACAAACACACCCACGCCCATCAGTAAAGTGTATTTGTTCCCTTAAATGGTTATTTGTCCTTTGCATGATGCAACTTACTTGTGTAGAGCAGGAGGATCTTGTTTTGCCCAGGTGAACTTCCCATTGACAAGCGTCACTGAGCTATCTGAAGGGGAGAACACAGTGTAGGAATGCAAGGCAGTTACAAAAACACGAATCATGACACAGCATTACCAAACTGGACACTTATAAGTATCAACTCAAACTGTCTCAGAGCCAAGAAGGATAAGCCATGACTATACACTGTGGAATCCCTGTGTCTAATTCCCTTAAGTTACCTCAACGTAGAGTCTAAAATGTTTATATTACAAAAGCCAAGAGTAATGACTACAGTATGCAGAACCAAAATGTATTACAATAACCCCCATCGGTACTTATTGAAAACTCAACTGCCTGCAATAATGTCAGGCAGTCGCACCATGGCAAGGCCAATGTCAACATGACTTATCAGAAACATAGACCATTAGAAAGACTCAACAGAAACAGACCATTAGAAAGACTCAACAGAAACAGACCATTAGAAAGACTCAACAGAAACAGACCATTAGAATGACTCAATAGAAACAGACCATTAGATTGCCTCAGAGGCCCCGTCCCACTAGCTTTCCTATATCCTATCCCTTCATGTCAGTGAAAACCTAAGGCCTATCGGAAAAGCCTAGTTAGTGAAATGGAACCAGCCCAGCCAAGTTTGGGCAGGTTCCTTGGTCAGAAACGTCCATGTTTACTTGTGGCAGTGTTTTTCTTGTCCACAGACTCTGGGTCCAGCTCTTCATGACTCAGGAAGTCCTGGATACGCTTCAGAGACACGCTGGCCTGAAGAGAAGCTAGAGTCAACACAATGCACATATATACGCACACACACACACACACACACACACATACACACACACACACACACACACACAAGAGGAGTGACAGAAGGGGTAAGAGGAGGAGAGTGATAGGAGGAGGAGGAGAGTGATAGGAGGAGGGTGATAGGAGGAGGAGGAGGAGAGTGATAGGAGAAGGGTGATAGGAGGAGGAGGAGGAGGAGGAGAGTGATAGGAGGAGAAGGAGGAGGAGGGTGATAGGAGGAGGAGGAGGAGGAGGAGGAGAGTGATAGGAGGAGGAGTAGGAGAGTGATAGGAGGAGGAGGGTGAGGAGGAGAGTGATAGGAGGAGGAGTAGGAGAGTGATAGGAGGAGGAGGGTGATAGGAAGATAAGGAGGAGGAGGGTGATAGGAGGAGGAGGAGGAGAGTGATGAAGAGGAGGAGGAGAGTGATAGGAGGAGGAGGAGAGTGATTGGAGGAGGAGGGTGATAGGAGGAGGAGGAGGAGGAGGAGGGTGATAGGAGGAGGAGGAGGAGGAGAGTGATAGGAGGAGGAGGAGGAGGAGGAGAGTGATAGGAGGAGGAGGAGGAGAGTGATGGGAGGAGGAGTAGGAGAGTGATAGGAGGAGGAGGGTGATAGGAAGAGAAGGAGGAGGAGGGTGATAGGAGGAGGAGGAGGAGAGTGATGAAGAGGAGGAGGAGAGTGATAGGAGGAGGAGGAGAGTGATTGGAGGAGGAGGGTGATAGGAGGAGGAGGAGGAGGAGAGTGATAGGAGGAGGGTGATAGGAGGAGGAGGAGGAGGAGGAGGAGAGTGATAGGAGGAGAAGGAGGAGGAGGGTGATAGGAGGAGGAGGAGGAGAGTGATAGGAGGAGGAGTAGGAGAGTGATAGGAGGAGGAGGAGGAGAGTGATAGGAGGAGGAGTAGGAGAGTGATAGGAGGAGGAGTAGGAGAGTGATAGGAGGAGGAGGGTGATAGGAAGAGAAGGAGGAGGAGGGTGATAGGAGGAGGAGGAGGAGAGTGATAGGAGGAGGAGAGTGATAGGAAGAGAAGGAGGAGGAGGGTGATAGGAGGAGGAGGAGAGTGATAGGAGGAGGAGGAGGAGAGTGATAGGAGGAGGAGTAGGAGAGTGATAGGAGGAGGAGGAGGAGAGTGATAGGAGGAGGAGAGTGATAGGAGGAGGAGGGTGATAGGAGGAGGAGAGTGATAGGAGGAGGAGGAGGAGGAGGAGGAGGAGAGTGATAGGAGGAGGGTGATAGGAGGAGGAGGAGGAGGAGGAGAGTGATAGGAGGAGGAGGGTGATAGGAGGAGAAGGAGGAGGAGGAGGAGAGTGATAGGAGGAGGGTGATAGGAGGAGGGTGATAGGAGGAGGAGGAGGAGAGAGATAGGAGAAGGGTGATAGGAGGAGGAGGAGGAGAGTGATAGGAGAAGGGTGATAGGAGGAGGAGGAGGAGGAGGAGAGTGATAGGAGAAGGGTGATAGGAGGAGGAGGAGGAGAGTGATAGGAGAAGGGTGATAGGAGGAGGAGGAGGAGGAGGAGAGTGATAGGAGGAGAAGGAGGAGGAGGGTGATAGGAGGAGGAGTAGGAGAGTGATAGGAGAAGGGTGATAGGAGGAGGAGGAGGAGGAGGAGAGTGATAGGAGAAGGGTGATAGGAGGAGGAGGAGGAGAGTGATAGGAGAAGGGTGATAGGAGGAGGAGGAGGAGGAGGAGAGTGATAGGAGGAGAAGGAGGAGGAGGGTGATAGGAGGAGGAGTAGGAGAGTGATAGGAGGAGGAGGGTGATAGGAAGAGAAAGAGGAGGAGGGTGATAGGAGGAGGAGGAGGAGAGTGATAGGAGGAGGAGAGTGATAGGAGGAGGAGGGTGATAGGAGGAGGAGAGTGATAGGAGGAGGAGAGTGATAGGAGGAGGAGGAGGAGGAGGAGGAGGAGGAGGAGGAGAGTGATAGGAGGAGGAGGGTGATAGGAGGAGGAGGAGGAGGAGAGTGATAGGAGGAGGAGGGTGATAGGAGGAGAAGGAGGAGGAGGAGGAGAGTGATAGGAGGAGGGTGATAGGAGGAGGGTGATAGGAGGAGGAGGAGGGTGATAGGAGGAGAAGGAGGAGGGTGATAGGAGGAGTAGGAGGAGGGTGATAGGAGGAGGAGGAGGAGAGTGATAGGAGGAGGAGGAGAGTGATAGGAGGAGGAGGAGAGTGATTGGAGGAGGAGGGTGATAGGAGGAGGAGGAGGAGGAGGAGGGTGATAGGAGGAGGAGGAGGAGGAGAGTGATAGGAGGAGGGTGATAGGAGGAGGAGGAGGAGGAGAGTGATAGGAGGAGAAGGAGGAGGAGGGTGATAGGAGGAGGAGGAGGAGAGTGATAGGAGGAGGAGTAGGAGAGTGATAGGAGGAGGAGGAGGAGAGTGATAGGAGGAGGAGTAGGAGAGTGATAGGAGGAGGAGTAGGAGAGTGATAGGAGGAGGAGGGTGATAGGAAGAGAAGGAGGAGGAGGGTGATAGGAGGAGGAGGAGGAGAGTGATAGGAGGAGGAGAGTGATAGGAAGAGAAGGAGGAGGAGGGTGATAGGAGGAGGAGGAGGAGAGTGATAGGAGGAGGAGGAGGAGAGTGATAGGAGGAGGAGTAGGAGAGTGATAGGAGGAGGAGGAGGAGAGTGATAGGAGGAGGAGAGTGATAGGAGGAGGAGGGTGATAGGAGGAGGAGAGTGATAGGAGGAGGAGGAGGAGGAGGAGAGTGATAGGAGGAGGGTGATAGGAGGAGGGTGATAGGAGGAGGAGGAGGAGGAGGAGAGTGATAGGAGGAGGAGGGTGATATGAGGAGAAGGAGGAGGAGGAGGAGAGTGATAGGAGGAGGGTGATAGGAGGAGGAGGAGGAGAGTGATAGGAGAAGGGTGATAGGAGGAGGAGGAGGAGGAGGAGGAGGGGAGAGTGATAGGAGAAGGGTGATAGGAGGAGGAGGAGGAGGAGGAGAGTGATAGGAGGAGAAGGAGGAGGAGGGTGATAGGAGGAGGAGGAGGAGAGTGATAGGAGGAGGAGTAGGAGAGTGATAGGAGGAGGAGGGTGATAGGAAGAGAAGGAGGAGGAGGGTGATAGGAGGAGGAGGAGGAGAGTGATAGGAGGAGGAGAGTGATAGGAGGAGGAGGGTGATAGGAGGAGGAGAGTGATAGGAGGAGGAGGAGGAGGAGGAGGAGGAGGAGGAGGAGAGTGATAGGAGGAGGAGGGTGATAGGAGGAGAAGGAGGAGGAGGAGAGTGATAGGAGGAGGGTGATAGGAGGAGGGTGATAGGAGGAGGAGGAGGAGGAGGAGGAGGGTGATAGGAGGAGAAGGAGGAGGGTGATAGGAGGAGTAGGAGGAGGGTGATAGGAGGAGGAGGAGGAGAGTGATAGGAGGAGGAGGAGGAGGAGGAGGAGGAGGAGGAGGAGGAGGAGGAGGAGGAGGAGAGTGATAGGAGGAGGAGGAGTAGGAGAGCCTACCTGTACAACGCTGCTGATGACTTGGGGCAGCATATTGAGAGGGAACCGTAAGATGTTGAACAGAGACAAAGACACAAAGGCTTTCTCCGCATCTAAAATGTTATTTTTATCCACTGTCACGTACACTGCAAACGTCATCAGGGCAACCTAAGGAGACATTAAGAATAAAAACATAGAAGTAGATCCTCTGGACAGCTCATGGGTCTGCACTTCAGTTGTCAGTTAGAGTGTACTCGCTCCATCTAAAAATATATTACAAAGAGTTGACCTTCCTTATACAAAATGGTATCTAGTGTCCAACAAGGATAATATAGATGCAGTGTGTGTGTACATGCGCGTGTGTCCCGTACTAGGAATGGTGCACTGGTCCAGGCCATGGTAGACAGAGCACCAAGGTAGGCCGTCTTGCGGAGCACATTGAGCTCTTTCTGTCTGATCTCCAGAACCTTGTCTTTAAAGGAGTTCTCCCACGCGTACAGCTTCAACACTTTGATCCCGTTCAGAATCTCGTTCATCAGCTTGATACGAGCGTCCTTGTACTGCATCTGCTCCACCTGAGAGAGAGAAGGATGGGAATGGAGAGAGAGAGAGAGAGAAGGATGGGAATGGAGAGAGAGAAGGATGGGAATGGAGAGAGAGAGAAGGAGGGGAATGGAGAGAGAGAGAGAAGGAGGGGAATGGAGAGAGAGAGAGAAGGGGAATGGAGAGAGAGAGAGAGAATTTGGGAAATGGAGAGAGAGAGAAGGAGGGGAATGGAGAGAGAGAGAGAAGGAGGGGAATGGAGAGAGAGAGAGAGAAGGAGGGGAATGGAGAGAGAGAGAGAGAGAAGGAGGGGAATGGAGAGAGAGAGAAGGAGGGGAATGGAGAGAGAGAGAAGGAGGGGAATGGAGAGAGAGAGGAGGGGAATGGAGAGAGAGAGAGAGGAGGAGGGGAATGGAGAGAGAAAGAGAGAAGTAGGGGAATGGAGAGAGAAAGAGAGAAGGAGGGGAATGGAGAGAGAGAAGGAGGGGAATGGAGAGAGAGAAGGAGGGGAATGGAGAGAGAGAGAGAGGAGGTGAATGGAGAGAGAGAGGAGGGGAATGGAGGGGGGGTAGAGGGGCAGAGAGGGGGGGAGAGGGAGGGGGTAGAGGGGGAGAGAGAGGGGGGATAGAGGGGGAGAGAGAGGGGGTAGAGGGGTAGAGATAGAGGGGTAGAGAGAGAGGGGGTAGAGGGGGAGAGAGAGCGGGTAGAGAGAGAGGGGGTAGAGAGAGAGGGGGCAGAGGGGGAGAGAGAGAGGGGAGTAGAGGGGGAGAGAGAGGGGGGATAGAGGGGGAGAGAGAGGGGGTAGAGGGGGAGGGGGTAGAGGGGGAGAGAGAGAGGACGTCAAAATAATGCTACTTTAGAAAGCATACTCACTGTTGTTTTTTCACTGTATTTCAACTCATTGAAAGAGGCTTTGATAGTTTTTATATTCATTATGGATCCACATTAGTTCCTGCCAAGGCAGCAGCTACTCTTCCTGAGGTTTATTATGGATCCCCATTAGTTCCTGCCAAGGCAGCAGCTACTCTTCCTGGGGTTTATTATGGATCCCCATTAGTTCCTGCCAAGGCAGCAGCTACTCTTCCTGGGGTTTATTATGGATCCCCATTAGTTCCTGCCAAGGCAGCAGCTACTCTTCCTGGGGTTTATTATGGATCCCCGTTAGTTCCTGCCAAGGCAGCAGCTACTCTTCCTGGGGTCCAGCAACATTAAGGCAGTTATATACACTTTTAAAATATTACATGACATTACATTTCGTAACACTTTTCACAACACATTAAGTGTGTTCCCTCAGGCCACTACTCTACTACCACATATCTACAATATAAAAAATGAATGTGTACGTGTGTGTAGAGTGTGTGTCTTATCATGTGTATGTGTAAGCGTGTGTCTGTGCATGTGTTTGTGTGTGTCTCTTCACAGTCCCCGCTGTTCCATAAGGTGGTTTTTTATCTGTTTTTTAAATCTAATTTTACTACTTGCATCAGTTACCTGATGAGGAATAGAGTTCCATGTAGTCATGGCTCTATGTAGTACATGGTACTCTATGTAGTACCATGTAGTCATGGCTCTATGTAGTCATGGCTCTACGCCTCCCATAGTCCGTTCTGGACTTGGAGATTGTGAAGAGACCTCTGGTGGCAAGTCTTGTACTAGTAGTTTAAAAAAGACACCTCGGTGCATTCAGCATGTCAACACTTCTTGCAAAAACAAGTAGTGATGAAGTCGATCTCTCCTCCACTTCGAGCCATGAGAGATTGACATGCATATTATTAATGTTAGTTCTATGTGTCCATTTAAGGGCTAGCCATGCTGCCCTGACGCTGGGCCAATTGTGTGCCGCCCTATGGGACTCAGATTGTGATACAGCCTGGAATCGAACCAGGGTCTGTAGTGACGCCTCTAGCACTGAGATGCAGTGCCTTAGACCGCTGCGCCACTCAGAAGCCTTCTTAGCTACTGTTGTATGGAAAATGTTTTGACAATGGAAGTTTACAATCCAGGGTTACTCCAAGCAGTTTAGTCACCTCAACTTGCTCAATTTCCACATAATTTATTACAAGATTTAGTTGAGGTTTAGGGTTTAGTGAATGATTTGTCCCAAATACAATGCTTTTAGTTTTTGAAATATTTAGGACTAACTTATTCCTTGCCACCCACTATGAAACTAACTGCAATTCTTTGTTAAGTGTTGCAGTGATTTCACTCGCTGTAGTAGCTGACGTGTATTGTGTTGAGTCATCCGCATACATAGACACTGGCTCAAAGTCAGTGGCATATCATTAGTAAAGATTGAAAAAGGGGCCTAGACAGCTGCCCTGGGGAATGTCTTGATTCTACCTGGATTATGTTGGAGAGGCTTCCATTAAAGAACACCCTCTGTGTTCTGTTAGACAGGTAACTCTTTATCCACAATATAGCAGGGGGTGTAAAGCCATAACACACATGTTTTTCCAGCAGCAGACTATGATCGATAATGTCCAAAACCACAGTGAAGTCTAACAAAACAGCCCCCACAATATTTTGATCATCAATTTCTCTCAGCCAATCATCAGTCATTTGTGTAAGTGCCGTGCTTGTTGAATGTCCTTCCCTATAAGCGTTCTAAAAGTCTGTTGTCAATTTGTTTACAGTAAAATAGCATTGTATCTGGTCAAACACAATGTTTTTCCAAAGGTTTACTAAGGGTTGGTAACAGGCTGATTGGTTGGCTATTTGAGCCAGTAAACAGAGCTTTACTATTCTTGGGTAGCGGAATGACTTTTGCTTCCCTCCAGGCCTGAGGGCACACACTTTCTAGCAGGCTTAGATTGAAGATATGGTTGCTCAAAGACAAAAAGTAAAACTGACACAAACCCAGAGTTTGAAGCACAACAGTACAAACTCACAGCAGATCTCTACAGAGCTTTGTTGTTTAACCCTTAGCATTTCTGTGGTAACAAGTTGGACACATGTTTCTACTTTGACCCTTAGAAGAGAAGTTGGTTGTTTAATCTATGAGACTTTATCGTCTTCATAACAATCATCATCATCATCATCATCATCACTACTTCAACTCCTTGTCACCAACGATAAGCTCTCGGAGTAGTAGAGGGAGTTGTGAATACCTGGTAGGCTCGTGTCCGCACAGCGATGGCAGCATTTAAGGGGATCAGCAGGATCATCACAGCAACACCAGCCAGCACTGACGGACCCAGATTCTACAACACAGAGACCAGGCATGACCAATCAACACAGAGACAAGGCATGACCAATCAACACAGAGACAAGGCATGACCAATCAACACAGAAACAAGGCATGACCAATCAACACAGATACAAGGCATGACCAATCAACACAGAAACAAGGCATGACCAATCAACACAGACACAAGGCATGACCAATCAACACAGATACAAGGCATGACCAATCAACACAGAAACAGACCAAAGTTCTACAACACAAAAACAAGGCATGACCAATCAACACAGAAACAAGGCATGACCAATCAACACAAAAACAAGGCATGACCAATCAACACAGAAACAAGGCATGACCAATCAACACAGAAACAAGAAATCAACCTATCAACAGAACAGAGATGGATACTGGCTCGACAATACAGACAGACCAGGCATGACTAATCAACACAGATATCATCTCATTAGATCTACTCCCCATACAGTGTTCTAGTTACTCCACGGTAAGAAGCCACTCACCAGCCACAGGAAGTATAGTGCCAGTATGATCTGAAGTGGGGCGGACCACAGCATGTTGAGAAAGGTGGTGAGATCCATGAACCGCTGAGCGTCCACTGACATCAGGTTGACTATCTCTCCCACCGTAGACGTACGCTTGGCCGCGTTAGTGATGATCAGAGACTAGGGAGAGAGAGAGAGAGAGAGAAAGAAAGAAAGAACAGAAGAGAAAGAGAGAAAGATTCAGTACTTTTGCCACTGTGGTGAATGTGTGTGTTTCTGTTTGTGTGTGCATGCTTCCGCCTGTGTGCACCTTCCTGTAGATAGCTCCTATGATGGAGGTGCGGAGCCTCATTCCGGTGACGAAGCAGTACTGGAAGTGTTGGTGAAGGATGAGGGTCTGGAGGAAGGCCGTGAAGAACATGAGGAAGGCCAGGGCATAACCCCACCAGGTGGGAGCATCCTTCTGCTTCGTGAACGAGATCAATAATCTGGAGGGAGGAGAGAGGGGGGGGGTTGGGAGATCGGAGTAGAGAGGGAGAGAGAGAGAGATGGGGGGACAGGGATGGCAAAGGGAAATAAATTGAAATGTATTATTACTGTTAAGAAAATGTCTTGCAGCATAACATACCGAATATACAGTTGAAGTCGGAAGTTTACATACACTTCGGTTGGAGTCGTTAAAACTCGTTTTTCAACCACTCCACAAATTTCTTGTTAACAAACTATAGTTTTGGCAAGTCGGTTAGGACATCTACTTTGTGCATGACACAAATAATTTTTCCAACAATTGTTTACAGACAGATTACTTCACTTATAATTCACTGTATCACAATTCCAGTGGGTCAGAAGTTTACATACACTAAGTTGACTGTGCCTTTAAACAGCTTGGAAAATTCCAGAAAATGATGTCATGGCTTTAGAAGCTTCTGATAGGCTACCGGTAATTGACATCATTTGAGTCAATTGGAGGTGTACCTGTGGATGTACACTGCTCAAAAAAATTAAGGGAACACTAAAATAACACATCCTAGATCTGAATGAATGAAATAATCTTATTAAATACTTTTTTCTTTACATAGTTGAATGTGCTGACAACAAAATCACACAAAAATGATCAATGGAAATCAAATGTATCAACCCATGGAGGTCTGGATTTGGAGTCACCCTCAAAATTAAAGTGGAAAACCACACTACAGGCTGATCCAACTTTGATGTAATGTCCTTAAAACAAGTCAAAATGAGGCTCAGTAGTGTGTGTGGCCTCCACGTGCCTGTATGACCTCCCTACAATGCCTGGGCATGCTCCTGATGAGGTGGCGGATGGTCTCCTGAGGGATCTCCTCCCAGACCTGGACTAAAGCATCCGCCAACTCCTGGACAGTCTGTGGTGCAACGTAGCATTGGTGGATGGAGCGAGACATGATGTCCCAGATGTGCTCAATTGGATTCAGGTCTGGGGAACGGGCGGGCCAGTCCATAGGATCAATGCCTTCCTCTTGCAGGAACTGCTGACACACTCCAGCCACATGAGGTCTAGCATTGTCTTGCATTAGGAGGAACCCAGGGCCAACCGCACCAGCATATGGTCTCACAAGGGGTCTGAGGATCTCATCTCGGTACCTAATGGCAGTCAGGCTACCTCTGGCGAGCACATGGAGGGCTGTGCGGCCCCCCAAAGAAATGCCACCCCACACCATGACTGACCCACGCCAAACCGGTCATGCTGGAGGATGTTGCAGGCAGCAGAACGTTCTCCACGGCATCTCCAGACTCTGTCACGTGCTCAGTGTGAACCTGCTTTCATCTGTGAAGAGCACAGGGCGCCAGTGGCGAATTTGCCAATCTTGGTGTTCTCTGGCAAATGCCAAACGTCCTGCACGGTGTTGGGCTGTAAGCACAACCCCCACCTGTGGACGTCGGGCCCTCATACCACCCTCATGCAGTCTGTTTCTGACCGTTTGAGCAGACACATGCACATTTGTGGCCTGCTGGAGGTAATTTTGCAGGGCTCTGGCGGTGCTCCTCCTGCTCCTCCTTGCACAAAGGCGGAGGTAGCATTCCTGCTGCTGGGTTGTTGCCCTCCTACGGCCTCCTCCACGTCTCCTGATGTACTGGCCTGTCTCCTGGTAGCGCCTCCATGCTCTGGACACTACGCTGACAGACACAGCAAACCTTCTTGCCACAGCTCGCATTGATGTGCCATCCTGGATGAGCTGCACTACCTGAGCCACTTGTGTGGGTTGTAGACTCCGTCTCATGCTACCACTAGAGTGAAAGCACCGCCAGCATTCAAAAGTGACCAAAACATCAGCCAGGAAGCATAGGAGCTGAGAAGTGGTCTGTGGTCACCACCTGCAAAGCAGTCCTTTATTGGGGGTGTCTTGCTAATTGCCTATAATTTCCACCTGTTGTCTATTCCATTTGCACAACAGCATGTGAAATATATTGTCAATCAGTGTTGCTTCCTAAGTGGACAGTTTGATTTCACAGAAGTGTGATTGACTTGGAGTTACATTGTGTTGTTTAAGTGTTCCCTTTATTTTTTTGAGCAGTGTATTTCAAGGCCTACCTTCAAACTCAGTGCCTCTTTGCTTGACATCATAGGAAAATCAAAAGAAATCAGCCAAGACCTCAGAAAAAAAATTGCAGACCTCCCCAGGTCTGGTTCATCCTTGGGAGCAATTTCCAAACGCCCGAAGGTACCACATTCATCTGTACAAACAATAGTACGCAAGTATTAACATCATGGGACCACGCAGCCGTCATACCGCTCAGGAAGGAGACGCGTTCTGTCTCCTAGAGATGAACGTACTTTGGTGCGAAAAGTGCAAATCAATCCCAGAACAACAGCAAAGGACCTTGTGAAGATGCTGGAGGAAACAGGTACAAAAGTATCTATATCCACAGTAAAACGAGTCCTATATCGACATAACCTGAAAGGCTGCTCAGCAAGGAAGAAGCCACTGCTCCAAAACCGCCATAAAAAAGCCAGACTGCGTTTTGCAACTGCACATGGGGACAAAGATCGTACTTTTTTGAGAAATGTCCTCTGGTCTGATTAAACAAAAATAGAACTGTTTGGCCATAATGACCATCGTTATGTTTGGAGGAAAAAGGGGGAACTTGCAAGCCGAAAAACACCTTCCCAACCATGAAGCACGGGGGTGGCAGAATCATGCTGTGGGGGTGCTTTGCTGCAGGAGGGACTGGTGCACTTCACAAAATAGATGGCATCATGAGGAAGGAAAATTATGTGGATATATTGAAGCAACATCTCAAGACATCAGTCAGGAAGTTAAAGCTTGGTCGCAAATGGTTCTTCCAAATGGACAATGACCCCAAGCATACTTCCAAAGTTGTGGAAAAATGGGACAACAAAGTCAAGGTATTAGAGTGGCCATCACAAAGCCCTGACCTCAATCCTATAGAACATTTGTGGGCAGAACAGAAAAAGCGTGTGCGAGCAAGGAGGCCTACAAACCTGACTCAGTTACACCAGCTCCGTCAGGAGGAATGGGCCAAAATTCACCCTACTTATTGTGGGAAGCTTGTGGAAGGCTACCCGAAACGTTTGACCCAAGTTAAACAATTTAAAGGCAATGCTACCAAATACTAATTGAGTGTATGTACAATTCTGACCCATTGGGAATGTGATGAAAGAAATAAAAGCTGAAATAAATCACACTCTCTACTATTATTCTGACATTTCACATTCTTAAAATAAAGTGGTGATCGTAACTGACCTAAGACAGGGAATTTTTACTAGGATTAAATGTCAGGAATTGTGGAAAAACTGAGTTTAAATGTATTTGGCTACGGTGTATGTAAACTTCCGACTTCAACTGTATAACAAATAATATGTGATCTGAAAGTACAATGAACGAAGGGCAAGTCCTAGAATGAAGAAAGAAAAGAAGCAAAGGGAGGTGAAGTTTTCCCATAACGAGCTAACCACCATGACACCTATGTGGTTTATGGAAAATACATGATCTACCTAACAATCTATCACGGTCTCTTCTCTCCAGGAAATAAATCATTAATAACCCCCTCTATACGACAGAGGGGGTTAGGCTTTCACAGAAAGGCGGCCATCATTCAAATACACACCCACTCATGATAGCCTACACAGGTAAGACATTTACACGTTGGCTTTGCATCACATACAAATAAGACCAATAAGGATGAAGACCAAAACACTGCAAAACGTTATTTTCTAGAGATAAGAGACCATGATAGATTGTTAGGTTGATAATTTCCTTACATAATCCACATAGGTAAATACTGTCCAGGTAAATACTGTCCAGGTAAATACTGTGGTAGTGAGAGGAACAATGTTGTCCTGTCACCCTGTAAAGCTACAAGGAAACAAATGCTCCTATGATGGGTCTGATAGAGGAACTACTGCTGCTATATTGCAATATCTCTGTATACAGATCTTTATCTTTACTCAGAACTTAATTTGATTTCAGGCCACGTTCAGCGTGTTCATCTTGACATATAGGCTTCAAAAGGCTTCATAAGGAGTTATAATGCTTCGTAGTGCTCTACTTACCTGAGGAGCTGTGGGTTGACGAAGGTGATGAGGTCCTGTAGGAGTTTAAAGGCAGATCCGATGAGGAAGTAGGGTCCAAAAGCCCTGATGAGGGAGCGGAGGAAGGAGGGCTTCTTGGGGGTTTTCTGTTTGGACAGCAACACCTCCACCTCCTCAGGACTGCTCCCCTCCCCTACGTGGTTGGACTCTCCCGCTGGCGGAGGCTTGGAGTACAGAGCCTGGGTGCACTGGTCCTCAGCACTGTGGAAAAAATGGGGGGGAAATGAGTTTCCAGTAGAAGAAGCATTCATCAAATTCAACTTCTTCCTTTAAGATAGCAAATATACTGTATATGTCTGTGTGATTTTCTCCCACAGATCTGAATGTGGAGGGGTTAGAATTCAACAGGGGATTAATCAATGAGAGAGAGAGAGAGAGAGAGAGAGCGAGAGAGAGAGAGAGAGAGAGAGAGAGAGAGAGAGAGAGAGAGAGAGAGA
>NC_139988.1:89275533-89321986 GCF_964263955.1 Coregonus lavaretus | reverse complement strand
GGATGAATGCAACAACCATGTCTCTGTCACTAACAAATATAGTCATGGGTGGTAACCCTACAATTTACTCGAAAGGCAAAGCACTCTGGGAAACATTTCAATAATATTAATTTAATTTAACACTGTTCCGGTGTCTATATGGGTCCATAGACGCAACACTTTCAGTGTTGATTTGTTTGTTTTTAACACTGGAGAATTCGCTGCAAGTTTTAAAGCTTTTGAAAAAGCTAACATAAGTGCATGTGACAGATAGGAGCAATAATAAATATAATAAATATTCTGTTGCAATTTTCAGTTGGCTCCTCTTTCCTATTAAGAGACGTGAACAATAATGATTGTGATATAATGCTTACTTAATTGAGAATGTATAGCAGTTGAAATTTGGCCACAGAATCAAATGACCGAAAAATACCTATTTTCAGTGTCTGTAAATTACATATTTTCACTGTCTGGAAAACAATTACAGTGGGGGAAAAAAGTATTTAGTCAGCCACCAATTGTGCAAGTTCTCCCACTTAAAAAGATGAGATAGGCCTGTAATTTTCATCATAGGTACACGTCAACTATGACAGACATATTGAGGGGAAAAAAATCCAGAATATCACATTATAGGATTTTTAATGAATTTATTTGCAAATTATGGTGGAAAATAAGTATTTGGTCACCTACAAACAAGCAAGATTTCTGGCTCTCACAGACCTGTGACGTCTTCTTTAAGAGGCTCCTCTGTCCTCCACTCGTTACCTGTATTAATGGCACCTGTTTGAACTTGTTATCAGTATAAAAGACACCTGTCCACAACCTCAAACAGTCACACTCCAAACTCCACTATGGCCAAGACCAAAGAGCTGTCAAAGGACACCAGAAACAAAATTGTAGACCTGCACCAGGCTGGGAAGACTGAATCTGCAATAGGTAAGCAGCTTGGTTTGAAGAAATCAACTGTGGGAGCAATTATTAGGAAATGGAAGACATACAAGACCACTGATAATCTCCCTCGATCTGGGGCTCCACGCAAGATCTCACCCCGTGGGGTCAAAATGATCACAAGAACGGTGAGCAAAAATCCCAGAACCACACGGGGGGACCTAGTGAATGACCTGCAGAGAACTGGGACCAAAGTAACAAAGCCTACCATCAGTAACACACTACGCCGCCAGGGACTCAAATCCTGCAGTGCCAGACGTGTCCCCCTGCTTAAGCCAGTACATGTCCAGGCCCGTCTGAAGTTTGCTAGAGTGCATTTGGATGATCCAGAAGAGGATTGGGAGAATGTCATATGGTCAGATGAAACCAAAATAGAACTTTTTGGTAAAAACTCAACTCGTCGTGTTTGGAGGACAAAGAATGCTGAGTTGCATCCAAAGAACACCATACCTACTGTGAAGCATGGGGGTGGAAACATCATGCTTTGGGGCTGTTTTTCTGCAAAGGGACCAGGACGACTGATCCGTGTAAAGGAAAGAATGAATGGGGCCATGTATCGTGAGATTTTGATTGAAAACCTCCTTCCATCAGCAAGGGCATTGAAGATGAAACGTGGCTGGGTCTTTCAGCATGACAATGATCCCAAACACACCGCCCGGGCAACGAAGGAGTGGCTTCGTAAGAAGCATTTCAAGGTCCTGGAGTGGCCTAGCCAGTCTCCAGATCTCAACCCAATAGAAAATCTTTGGTGGGAGTTGAAAGTCCGTGTTGTCCAGCGACAGCCCCAAAACATCACTGCTCTAGAGGAGATCTGCATGGAGGAATGGGCCAAAATACCAGCAACAGTGTGTGAAAACCTTGTGAAGACTTACAGAAAACGTTTGACCTGTGTCATTGCCAACAAAGGATATACAGTGGGGAAAAAAAGTATTTAGTCAGCCACCAAGTTCTCCCACTTGTGCAAGTTCTCCCACTTAAAAAGATGAGAGAGGCCTGTAATTTTCATCATAGGTACACGTCAACTATGAGAGACATAATGAGAAAAAAAAATCCAGAAAATCACATTGTAGGATTTTTTATTAATTTATTTGCAAATTATGGTGGAAAATAAGTATTTGGTCAATAACAAAAGTTTCTCAATACTTTGTTATATACCCTTTGTTGGCAATGACACAGGTCAAACGTTTTCTGTAAGTCTTCACAAGGTTTTCACACACTGTTGCTGGTATTTTGGCCCATTCCTCCATGCAGATCTCCTCTAGAGCAGTGATGTTTTGGGGCTGTCGCTGGGCAACACGGACTTTCAACTCCCTCCAAATATTTTCTATGGGGTTGAGATCTGGAGACTGGCTAAGCCACTCCAGGACCTTGAAATGCTTCTTACGAAGCCACTCCTTCGTTGCCCGGGCGGTGTGTTTGGGATCATTGTCATGCTGAAAGACCCAGCCACATTTCATCTTCAATGCCCTTGCTGATGGAAGGAGGTTTTCAATCAAAATCTCATGATACATGGCCCCATTCATTCTTTCCTTTACACGGATTAGTCGTCCTGGTCCCTTTGCAGAAAAACAGCCCCAAAGCATGATGTTTCCACCCCCATGCTTCACAGTAGGTATGGTGTTCTTTGGATGCAACTCAGCATTCTTTGTCCTCCAAACACGACGAGTTGAGTTTTTACCAGAAAGTTCTATTTTGGTTTCATCTGACCATATGACATTCTCCCAATCCTCTTCTGGATCATCCAAATGCACTCTAGCAAACTTCAGACGGGCCTGGACATGTACTGGCTTAAGCAGGGGGACACGTCTCGCACTGCAGGATTTGAGTCCCTGGCGGCGTAGTGTGTTACTGATGGTAGGCTTTGTTACTTTGGTTCCAGCTCGCTGTAGGTCATTCACTAGGTCCCCCTGTGTGGTTCTGGGATTTTTGCTCACCGTTCTTGTAATCATTTTGACCCCACGGGGTGAGATCTTGCGTGGAGCCCCAGATCGAGGGAGATTATCAGTGGTCTTGTATGTCTTCCATTTCCTAATAATTGCTCCCACAGTTGATTTCTTCAAACCAAGCTGCTTACCTATTGCAGATGCAGTCTTCCCAGCCTGGTGCAGGTCTACAATTTTGTTTCTGGTGTCCTTTGACAGCTCTTTGGTCTTGGCCATAGTGGAGTTTGGAGTGTGACTGTTTGAGGTTGTGGACAGGTGTCTTTTATACTGATAACAAGTTCAAACAGGTGCCATTAATACAGGTAACAGGTGGAGGACAGAGGAGCCTCTCAAAGGAGAAGTTACAGATATGTGAGAGCCAGAAATCTTGCTTGTTTGTAGGTGACCAAATACTTATTTTCCACCATAATTTGCAAATAAATTCATAAAAAATCCTACAATGTGATTTTCTGGATTTTTTTTCCTCATTATGTCTGTCATAGTTGACGTGTACCTATGATGAAAATTACAGGCCTCTCTCATCTTTTTAAGTGGGAGAACTTGCACAATTGTTGGCTGACTAAATACTTTTTTTCCCCACTGTACAACAAAGTATTGAGAAACTTTTGTTATTGTCCAAATACTTATTTTCCACCATAATTTTCAAATAAATTCATTAAAAATCCTACAATGTGATTTTCTGGATTTTTTCCCCTCATTTTGTCTGTCATAGTTGACGTGTACCTATGATGAAAATTACAGGCCTCTCATCTTTTTAAGTGGGAGAACTTGCACAATTGTTGGCTGACTAAATACTTTTTTCCCCCACTGTATTTTCAATGTCCGGAAAATACGTATTTTCACATTTTCATTTAGCACTTAAAATGCACATGATATCAAATGTCTGGAAATAATTTTGCTAACTGAGTGATTTCTCTCTCCTACTGTGTTTTCCAACCAAGACCAGAGATGAAGAGACACTGACTTCACATATCAAATGCTCAAAAGGTGCTGCACAGTGGTTTCTATCCTAACAAAGGTGCTGCACACCGCAGTGGTTTCTATCCTAACAAAGGTGCTGCACACTGCAGTGGTTTCTATCCTAATAAAGGTGCTGCACACTGCAGTGGTTTCTATCCTAACAAAGGTGTTGCACAGTGGTTTCTATCCTAACAAAGGTGCTGCACACCGCAGTGGTTTCTATCCTAACAAAGGTGCTGCACACCGCAGTGGTTTCTATCCTAACAAAGGTGCTGCACACTGCAGTGGTTTCTATCCTAACAAAGGTGCTGCACACCGCAGTGGTTTCTATCCTAACAAAGGTGCTGCACACTGCAGTGGTTTCTATCCTAACAAAGGTGCTGCACAGTGGTTTCTATCCTAACAAAGGTGCTGCACAGTGGTTTCTATCCTAATAAAGGTGCTGCACACTGCAGTGGTTTCTATCCTAACAAAGGTGCTGCACACTGCAGTGGTTTCTATCCTAACATGCTTTTGAATATGATACTGGCTGGCACCACATGAAAAACACACTTCATCTTTCACGTACGCACACGTACATTCCAGTACTCAGAGCCCATAAAGACAACTTCTTCCCTAATCTCTCAACTGTTCTGGGAAAGAGGTGAAAGGGGAAACTACTGTTGACTTAGGCTGTGTAACCTTAAACATCAGCATGAGAAAACCATTCTCTACACATTCATACTACTGGGTCAATATTGTTGTAACAAGGTAAACAGTAAAAAAGTAATAATAAAAATATGTTATTGTTATGTTTTTACTAAGAAGTTTGCAGGTTTCTCTTTTCTTTGTACCTAGATCATTGGAAGCCATCAAGATAAGAATCACCAAATAGAATGTGTCCTTTCCAGGAATGACTAAGGAAATTGAGTAACGGTACACCCAATGTTAATTTGGACCCTCCCTCCCTCCCTCCCTCCCTCCCTCCCTGTGAGCCTTGGCCTGTTCCACCTCCCTTGCTCCCACCCTCTCTCTCCCTCCCTCCTTCCTTCACTCTCTCTCGCCCTCTCCCTCTCTCTCTCTCCTTCACTCTCCTTCACTCTCTCCCCCTCTCTCCTTCACTCTCTCCCCCTCTCTCCTTCACTCTCTCCCCCTCTCTCCTTCACTCTCTCCCCCTCTCTCCTTCACTCTCTCCCCCTCTCTCCTTCACTCTCCTTCTCTCCCTCCCTCCCGCCCTACCTGTGAGCGTTGGCCTGCTACACCTCCGTCTCCCTCCCTCCCACTCTCACTCCCTAACATATGTAGCTTAAGAAACAAGGTTCATGAAATCAGTAATTTGCTAGTAACATATGACATTCATATTCTGACTATCTCTGAAACTCACTTAGATAATACCTTTGATGATACATTGGTAGTAATACAAAGGTTATAACATTTACAGAAAATATATCAATGCCAATGGTGGAGGTGTTGCTGTTTATATTCAGAACCACATTCCTGTGAAGATTAGAGAGGATTTCATGTTAAATACTGTTGAAGTAATATGGCTACAGGTTCATCTGCCTCACCTAAAACCCATTCTGGTGGGAAGCTGCTATAGACCCCCAAGTGCTAACAGTCAGTATCTGGATAACATGTGTGAAATGCTTGATAATGTATGTGACATCAATAGAGAGGTATACTTTCTGGGTAATTTAAATATTGACTGGCTTTCATCAGTCTCCCCACTCAAGAGAAAGCTTCAAACTGTAACCAGTGCCTGCAACCTGGTTCAGATTATCAGTCAACCTATCAGGGTAGTTACAAACAGTACAGGAATGAAATCATCAACATGTATTGATCATATCTTTACTAATGCTGCAGAGACTTGTTTGAAAGCAGTATCCAAATCCATTGGATGTAGTGATCACAATATAGTAGCCATATCTAGGAAAACCAAAAGTTCCAAAGGCTGGGCCTAATATTGTGTATAAGAGGTCATACAATAAGTTTTGTAGTGATTCATATGTTGATGATGTAAAGAATATATGTGTGTATTGAGGAGCAAACCGACACTGCACTTGACACATTTATGAAATTGCTTATTCCAGTTACTAATAAGCATGCACCCATTAAGAAAATGATGTAAAAACTGTTAAATCCCCGTGGATTGATGAGGAATTTAAAAATGGTATGGTTGAGCGGGATGAGGCAAAAGGAATGGCAAATAAGTCTGGCTGCACAATCGATTGGCAAACGTATTGCAAATTGAGAAATCATGTAACTTAACTGAATAAAAATAAGAATAAAATACACTATGAAACAAAGATAAATGACATAAAGAATGAAAGTAAAAAGCTTTGGAGCACCTTAAATGACATTTTGGGAAAAAAGGCAAACTCAGCTCCATCATTCATTGAATCAGATGGCTAATTCATCACAAAACCAACTGATATTGCCAACTACTTTAATGATATTTTCATTGGCAAGATTAGCAAACTTAGGCATGACATGCCAGCAACAATTGCTGACACTACACATCCAAGTATATCTGACCATATTATGAAAGACAAGCATTGTAATTTTGAATTCCATAAAGTGAGTGTGGAATTATTGTTGTCTATCAACAATGACAAGCCACCGGGGTCTGACAACTTGGATGGAAAATTACTGAGGATAATAGCGGACGATATTGCCACTCCTATTTGCCATATTTTCAATTTAAGCCTACTAGAATGTGTGTGCCCCCAGGCTTGGAGGGAAACAAAAGTCATTCCGCTACCTAAGAATAGTAAAGCCCCCTTTACTGGCTCAAACAGCTGACCAACTAGCCTGTTACCAACCCTTAGTAAACTATAGGAAAGAATTGTGTTTGACCAGATACAATGCTATTGTACAGTAAACAAATTGACAACAAACTTTCAGCATGCTTATAGAGAAGGACATTCAACAAGCACAGCACTTACACAAATGACTGATGATTGGCTGAGAGAAATTGATGATAAAAAGATTGTGGGGGCTGTTTTGTTAGACTTCAATGCGGCTTTTGACATTATCGATCATAGTCTGCTGCTGGAAAAACATGTGTGTTATGGCTTTACATCCCCTGCTATATTGTGGATAAAGAGTTACTTGTCTAACAGAACACAGAGGGTGTTCTTTAATGGAAGCCTCTCCAACATAATCCAGGTAGAATCAGGAATTCTCCAGGGCAGCTGTCTAGGCCCATTACTTTTTTCAATCTTTACTAATGACATGCCACAGAGTGTCTATGTATGCGGATGACTCAACACTATACACGTCAGCTACTACAGCGACTGAAATGACAGCAACACTTAACAAAGAGCTGCAGTTAGTTTCAGAATGGGTGGCAAGGAATAAGTTAGTCCTAAATATTTCTAAAACTAAAAGCATTGTATTTGGGACAAATCATTCACTAATCCCTAAACATCAACTAAATCTTGTAATAAATAATGTGGAAATTGAGCAAGTTGAGGTGACTAAACTGCTTGGAGTAACCCTGGATTGTAGACTGTCATGGTCAAAGCATATTGATACAACAGTAGCTAAAATGGGGAGAAGTATGTCCATAATTAAGCGCTGCTCTGCCTTCTTAACAACACTATCAACAAGGCAGATCCTACAGGCCCTAGTTTTGTCGCACCTAGACTACTGTTCAGTCGTTTGGTCAGGTGCCACAAAAAAGGAGTTAGGAAAATTGCAATTGGCTCAGAACAGGGCAGTACGGCTGGCCCTTGGATGTATACAGAGAGTTAATATTAAGAATATGCATGTCAATCTCTCCTGGCTCAAAGTGGAGGAGAGATTGACTTCATCACTGCTTGTGTTTGTGAGAGGTATTGACATGTTGAATGCACCGAGCTGTCTGTTTGAACTACTGGCGCACAGCTCGGACACCCATGCATACCCCACAAGACATGCCACCAGAGGTCTCTTCACAGTCCCCAAGTCCAGAACAGACTATAGGAGGCGCACAGTACTACATAGAGCCATGACTACATGGAACTCTATTCCACATCAAGTAACTGATGCAAGTAGTAAAATTAGATTAAAAAAACAGATAAAAAAAACACCTTATTGAACAGCGGGGACTGTGAAGCAACACAAACATAGGCACAGACACATGCATACACACACACGATAACATATGCCCTATACACACAGGTACACATGGATTTTGTGTTGTAGATATGTGGTAGTGGTGGAGTAGGGGCCTGAGGGCACACAGTGTGTTGTGAAATCGGTGAATTTATTGTAATGTTTTTAAAATTGTATGAACTACCTTAATTTTGCTGGACCCCAGGAAGAGTAGCTGCTGCCTTGGCAGCAGCTAATGGGGATCCATAATAAATACAAATACCTGTGAGCCTTGGCCTGCTCCACCTCCCTGTCTCCATCCCTCCCTACCTCCCTGTCTCCCTCCCTCCCTACGTGTGAGCCTTGGCCTGCTCCACCTCCCTGTCTCCATCCCTCCCTACCTCCCTGTCTCCCTCCCTCCCTCCCTCCCTACCTGTGAGCCTTGGCCTGCTCCAGGTCCCACTCTCTCAGCAGCTTGGGGACGACCTCCTCTGAGCTGTCCTTCTTGTTCAGTGACCACAGGTCTTTGGCTTCCAGAGGGTTCTTATAGCCTTTGATGGCCATGCTGGGACAGAGAGGGACACAACGCATTAGTGGAACTTTGTGAAGAGAGGGTCCCTGGAAAATACTTTATCAGTGTCCAGGACACCATTGCACAGAGAGAAGACTGCCGTTTGCGGTTCCATTCATTATTGATCAAATGTAATGATTACTTGTGAGAATAACATACGTGAATATGAAGTAGCTATAAGCCATACAAATGTATAGGACAGAACGGGACACACTTGTTGTGTGCGTCTATGGGGGAAATGGTTTTACCTAGTGAACCACCAGAAGGTCATGGTGGAGAGGAAACCAGCTGTCGATTGAGGACAAGGATTCTGAGGAGAAAACAACAGAGTATGAAGATAGGCCACAGCATGTGTTTTGTTTTTACCATTCTTATGGGGACCAGAAGACATTTCGCCAGTCCCCACAAGGAAAAAGGCTATTTTAGGCTCAAGGGTTAGGGTTACAATTAGGGTTATGGGTTAGGTGTAGGGTTAGGAGTTAAGGTTAGGGATTTTGGGGTTAAGGTTAGGAAAAATAGGATTTTGAATGGGAATCAATTATTTGGTCCCCACATGGATAGTGTGTGTGTGTGTGTGTGTGTGTTGACTCACGGGGTCTGTGTCTACATTGGAGAAATGGGGGGGTTTCTCGTTGAAGCAGCAGAGGATCAGCTCGACTACAACCAGACTGAAGTAGAAGTAGAATGTGGTGAAACGCAGCTTGTCTGGAATCTCACTCTGAAACACAAGACAGGAGAAATACTTGATTGACCCGTTGGAGGACGTTTTGTCATGAAAGCCATTTCTTAAGGGAGTTGACAGACAATACACTAAAGCTGGGTGTACACTACACGATTTTGGTCCCAGACACGTTTTTTGAGATCTGAGACACAATCCCCATGTCGTTGCCTACTCGGGGCGCGCGGCCGCCACCGACGCTCGTTTAATGTGAGCGGCTCAGAGACTCAATCGGAGGGCTACCGATCCAGTCTTTGAGCAGTCCCAGACGTCCCGATATTTTCAAACATGTTTCATTTTAAAATCGGCACAAAATCTGCAATTCTCTTGTAGTGTGAGATCTGCATCGACAAGTTTTGAGAACGGTGATCAGCAATAGCCAATGAGAGCTCTGAAGTTCACCAGCTATGTTATTCAATTCAAAAACAGACCTACTATCTCTCAACAGACTTCCTCTCTTTGTTCTCGGTCTCTCCCTCTCACTATATCTCCCCTTGCTCTTTCCCTTTCACTTGCTTGCTCTTTCCACACAACCTCATCCCTGCCTAACCCCCAAAACAACGTCCCTGCCAAACCCCCAAAACAACGTCACTGCCTAACCCCCAAAACAACATCACTGCCTAACCTCCAAAACAATGTCCCTGCCAAACCCCCAAAACAACGTCACTGCCTAACCTCCAAAACAATGTCCCTGCCAAACCCCCAAAACAATGTCCCTGCCAAACCCCCAAAACAATGTCCCTGCCAAACCCCAAAACAACGTCACTGCCTAATCTCCAAAACAACGTCCCTACCTAATCCCCCCCAAAAAACGACTGTAAAATATTTAGCCAGGAAAGGAGGGAGGAGAGGGGAGGGGGAGGAGAGGGGGAGAATGAGAGCAGTAAACACGTTTTGAGAAAGGGAACAGAGGATGGGAGACATCAGTACAAGATAGGGGAAACCCTGATCTCACCTGGAATTTGGCCTGTAGGATCTTGGAGCGGAAAGGTACGATGGCACACAGCACCGACAGGAACCAGAATATAAAGAGAATCCCTGAAGACTGGACCCCTCTCAACCTCTCAAACTGGATCAGAAACGCAGCTAGCAACTGGGAGAGAGAGGAGACAAGAGGGAGGGAGGGAGGGAGGGGTGGAGGGAGGGAGGGAGGGAGGGAGGGAGGGAGGGGTGGGGGAGGGAGAGTTAACATGATTTAGATAAGCACAGAAACACACAGGGCATGTAAGGATCAACTGGTCCAACTCGAGGTGTCATTTTTTAAAAATGCACCCCCCCCTCACGCACAACCTCCCCCCTCATAGAATTAACTCAAAATAAATGTTTACGGACACAAATAACAATAACTGTAGCAACCCTGTGTTTATAAACGTGGATATCGACTTTGCCACTTCAGCATGCTTTTGTGGCACAGTCGATGCCACGCAGGGCTACGGGCCAGAAGGTTGAGGGTTCACCGACCACCACTTGACGAGCTCACTCTCCCTGCCTGTTTCATTACACTACGATCAGAGCCGACTGCAGACAATGATCAGCTAGGGGGGAAATCAGATTTTCAACATTCTGATACTATATTATATAAAATCTACTGTATGCACCCAATTTTACACCAACATGTTTCTGTGCCAATGCACCACACAACCACAAAGCAAAGCATACCGACTTTGGGCACTTCAATATCATGGTTTGAAGCGTTAGGTTTTAGGTGCGAGAGGAATAGCCGCTCGGATTGGAGAGAACTGCAAGGGAGTTTTTTTTGGCGCTGCGTGTCTCACCGTTCTTTCATGAGTAATGACACACCTCTCAAGCTGCCTATCAGATATTCCTATTTGTGTGAATTCATATTGAAAAAATGTTAAGCTTTGAATAATTGTATGTGTGGTATGATTGCTAGTTAGCCTATTGCAGATCTGGACAAACTATCCACCTACCACCATTGTCACTATGAATGGTGGATCGAGGGCAGGATAGAACAGACTGGTAGACTATATTGGTCTGTGGTATAGTAAAAGTTGGCGCGCGGAAAAGCAGAGTGCATAAGGGAAGTACCAAAACACCTTGATATAGGGGAGGAGCATGCAAGCAGATGAGGAAATGTGGCTAGGATGGAAGAACTTATATAGTAAAACCTACAAAAGAGCGAATGTAAACCAGGGAAAAAAACACCCTACCCTCCCGTGACCAATAAAACCTCACTACCCTCCCCTGTGCCCAATAAAAACCACACTACTGTCCCTAAGCAACAAGACCCCAAAAAGAAGGTATTTCTCAGGAAGTGAGTTGAACGCTGTACTGTCTGACTGTCCTGTATGTTTAGAACGCCACGTCCTGTTGGTTGTGTACGCGTACCATCGTCATGCCGACCACCAGCGGGGTAACGAAGTAGATGGGTGGCTGTGTATCCCCCTGATGCATCTCACTGAAGGTGCCGAAGAGATCAGTCCAACACACGATCCACAACACCAACGCAAATACCTAGAGGAGAGGAGGAGAAGAGGATGAGAGAAAGACAGAGAGAAAGACCGAGACCCAAAACTGAGCAGGAGTCATTTGTTCAAAACCCATCTAAAGTGTCTGAACAAGCTTGTATGCATGTCTGGTCCGTTTCCCAGTACTGGTCATTAGCCTGTCTGATAAACATTTCCACTATTCCCTTATCGTGCATCAACTAACTAATCTAATGGAATATGGGCACGACACAGGGAATGAATCTCAGGCACCAAACAGGATTGCATCGAGAAAGACAGAGAGAGAGAGAGAGAGAGAGAGAGAGAGAGAGAGAGAGAGAGAGAGAGAGAGAGAGAGAGAGAGAGAGAGAGAGAGAGAGAGAGAGAGAGAGAGAGAGAGAGAGAGAGGAGAGAGAGAGAGAGAGAGAGAGAAGGAGAGAGAGAGAGAGAGAGAGAGAAGGAGAGAGAGAGAGAGAGAGAGAGAGAGAGAGAGAGAGAGAGAGAGACAGAGAGAGATGGAGACAGAAAGAGAAGGAGAGAGAGAGAGAGACAGAGAGAGAGAGACAGAGAGACAGATACAACCAGACAGACAGCGCATCATGTCCGCCTACAGCAGCCCAGTGTGTGGTGTGGTCCCTCACCGTCTTCACTCTGTTGGGGATGGACATCATGATATAACCCCTGTTGTTCCTCTGGAGGTAGAAGACGTACGGAGGGCAAGCAAGCCACAGGTACACACAAGGCAGCCATGACAGCACTGACAGCTGGAAACACACCGGCAGGTCTGGGCTGTCTGTATGGAGCGTCTGATTGGCTACCTGGAATCAAATAAATATGGCGACCAATGGGATGAGACCAATGTCAAATCACCAAACAACATATCCAGTGGGGCCTATCTGAATCACCCTATAGTCGGATCCTATGAGGACAATATGGCCTGAAGTAGTGCATTACATAAGCCTAGGGTATAGGGTGTTATTAAGAACTTACCCAGGTCTGGTTTGACCTCCCAAACCACCAGTACTGTATATTATCAGCAGTCAAGCCAATTGCTCCTGTCTGACCCCAGGTCATGTTTAACCTCCCAAACCACCAGTACTGTATATTATCAGCAGTCAAGCCAGTTGCTCCTGTCTGACCCCAGGTCATGTTTAACCTCCCAAACCACCAGTACTGTATATTATCAGCAGTCAAGCCACTTGCTCCTGTCTGACCTCAGGTCATGTTTAACCTCCCAAACCACTAGTACTGTATATTCTCAGCAGTCAAGCCACTTGCTCCTGTCTGACCTCAGGTCATGTTTAACCTCCCAAACCACCAGTACTGTATATTATCAGCAGTCAAGCCACTTGCTCCTGTCTGACCTCAGGTCATGTTTAACCGTGTGGAGTGCTGCATGGGCCGAGAGAGGGACACATGCATGCTGATGTATCTTCTGTATACCCCCCCCCCCCCCCCCCCCACACCTTTTCACAACACACCTGATTGGCTCAAACGCATTAAGAAGGAAAGAAATTCCACACATTAACTTTTAGGAAGGCACACCTGTTAATTGAAATGCATTCCAGGTGACTACCTCATGAAGCTGGTTGACAGAATGCAAAGAGTGTTCAAAGCTGTCATTAAGGCAAAGGGTGGCTATTTGAAGAAACTCAAATATAAACTCTATTTTGATTTGTTTAACACTTCTTTGGTTACTACATGATTCCATATGTGTTATTTCATAGTTTTGATGTCTTCACTATTATTCTACATTGTAGAAAATAATAAAAATAAAGAAAACCCCTTGAATGAGTAGGTGTTCTAAAACTTCTGACCGGTAATGTATATTTACAGTACCAGTCAAAAGTTTGGACACACCTACTCATTCCAGGGTTTTTCTTTATTTGTTTTACAAAGTGCCTTTGAACGGGTTATGGTAGTAGGTGCCAGGCACAAAGGTTTGTGTCAAGAATTGCAACGCTGCTGGGTTTTTCACGCTCAACAGTTTTCCGTGTGTATCAAGAATGGTCCACCACCAAAGGACATCCAGCATTGGAGACAACATGGGCCAGCGTCCCTGTGGAACGCTTTCGACACCTCGTAGAGTCCACGTCCCCGACGAATTGAGGCTGTTCTGAATTTGGGGATATATTGTCCCAAAACTGTCCCATAGTGTTTGTAATAGGCCATTTCTTTCTCAACAAGCTGACCAATAGAATAGGTCAACTTTTTCTACTATGGGGGATAGTAGATTGACATAGGCTAGTGATTTTAAAGTTCGTTACTTGTCACGTTGGTTGAGGAAAAGTTAAAATGTGGACAGTTACTCTAACATCTTCAAAAGTACACATCATAATTCGGTAAGAAGGACCGCACATCCTTGCATCCTAGACTTGCATGTTCTGTTAATATTAATTACCGTCATCTAAATGTGATTTCTGTCATTCTGAGCACTGTGGGTGGACATCCTAAATCAGGTTACTCCCCCAATGCATATGCGTCCGGTAAATTTCTCAAAATGTCCCGTAAATTAAAATGTTGCCTGTCAAATGTCTGGTGCATGAAAAAAAGCACGATCCACCATCACATCTGCTCATCTTGCGGTTTGTAGTATCAGTGCTAACAAATACTCTAAACAAACGAGTGAAGCGTATACAATCACTATTTCACAGGCTACCTCAAAAAGACATTTATGAAAAGGCAGGACCTTTGCACTACAGGCACAATGCTATGCAACAAATGTGAACGCGGAATGATGTATTGAATATTTCTGTTTTTACAGCCTGTGGTCATAGATAACTCCATTCTATATCAAGACAGCTAAGTTAATTAAAACAGAGTCAGTGAGACTGGACAACAAGGCTGGGACTCATAACGAAGACTAATTACATTTCTGTCAGGGTTCATCTCCTTTTAATCATTTTAGGGCAAAAAAAAGTAATAATATATATATATATATATATATATATATATATATATATATATATAAAAATATAAATATATATACAGTGAGGGAAAAAAGTATTTGATCCCCTGCTGATTTTGTAAGTTTGCCCACTGACAAAGAAATGATCAGTCTATAATTTTAAATGGTAGGTTTATTTGAAGAGTGAGACAGAATAATAACAAATCAATCCAGAAAAACGCATGTCAAAAATGTTATAAATTGATTTGCATTTTAATGAGTGCTATGGTGACCAGTGAGCTAAGATAAGACGGGGATTTGCCTAGCAGTGATTTATAGATGACCTGGAGCCAGTCGGTTTGGGGACGAATATGTAGTGAGGGCCAGCCAACAAGAGTGTACAGGTCACAGTGGTGGGTAGTATATGGGGCTTTGATGACAAAACGGATGGCACTGTGATAGACTACATCCAATTTGCTGAGTAGAGTGTTGTAGGCTATTTTGTAAATGGCATCGCCGAAGTCAAGGATTGGTAGGATAGTCAGTTTTACGAGGGCATGTTTGGCAGCATGAGTGAAGGAGGCTTTGTTGCGAAATAGGAAGCTGATTCTAGATCTAACTTTTGATTGGAGATGCTTAATGTGAGTCTGGAAGGAGAGTTTACGGTCTAACAAGACACCTAGGTATTTGTAGTTGTCCACATACTCTAGGTCAGACCCACCGAGAGTAGTGATTCTAGTCGGGTGGGCGGGTGCAAGCAGCGTTCGGTTGAAGAGCATGCATTTAGTTTTACTAGTGTTTATGAGCAGTTGGAGGCTACGGAAGGAGTGTTGTATGGCATTGAAGCTCATTTGGAGGTTTGTTAACACAGTGTCCAATGAAAGGCCAGATGTATACAAAATGGTGTCGTCCGCATAGAGGTGGATCCGAGCGTCACCAGCAGCAAGAACGACATCATTGATATACACAGAGAATAGAGTCGGCCCGAGAATTGAACCCTGTGGCACCCCCATAGAGACTGCCAGAGGTCCAGACAACAGGCCCTCCGATTTGACACATTTAACTCTGAGAAGTAGTTGGTGAACCAGGCGAGGCAGTCATTTTAGAAACCAAGGCTATTTAGTCTGCCAATAAGAATGCGGTGGTTGACAGAGTCGAAAACCTTGTCCAGGTCGATGAAGACGGCTGCGCAGTACTGTCTTTTATCGATCTTGGTTATAATATCGTTTAGGACCTTGAGTGTGGCTGAGGTGCACCCATGACCAGCTCGGAAACCGGATGGGCAAGTTGCAGCGGAGGGTGCAGAGCTGGTGGCCGGGGTAGTGGTAGCCAGGTGGAAAGCATGGTCAGCCGTAGCAAAATGCTTGTTGAAATTCTTGATTATTGTAGATTTAACTTTTTAGAGTTAGTGCTACAGGATGCAAATTTCTGTTTGAAAAAGCTAGCCTTTGCTTTCTTAACTGATTGTGTATATTGGTTCCTGACTTCCCTGAAAAGTTGCATATCGCGGGGGCTGTTCGATGCTAATGCAGTACGCCACAGGATGTTTTTGTGCTGGTCAAGGGCAGTCAAGTCTGAGGAGAACCAGGGGCTATATCTGTTCTTAGTTCTGAATTTTTTGAATGGGGCATGCTTATTTAAGATTGAGAGGAAAGCACTTTTGAAGAACAACCAGGTATCCTCTACTGATGGAATGAGGTCAATATCCATCCAGGATACCCGGGCCAGGTCAATTAGAAAGGCCTGCTCGCTAAAGTGTTTTAGGGAGCGTTTGACAGTGATGAGGGGTGGTCATTTGACCGCGGACCCATTACGGACGCAGGCAATAAGGCAGTGCTCGCTGAGATCCTGGTTGAAGACAGCGGAGGTGTATTTAGAGGGTTTCAGGACCAGCCTGTGGTGAATGCGTTTCAGGACCAGCCTGTGGTGAATGCGTTTCAGGACCAGCCTGTGGTGAATGCGTTTCAGGGAGAACAGTAGAACAGGCCCACCCCCAGACACCACCCTAGATAAACACAGCTGCCTATGTTTCTGCCTGTCAACACACCTATGATGGGTGTGTGTGCCCTAATCATGTAATTTGTCATCACCATACACATTAACTATGGAAGTCTACGGGTGACTTAATTCAATCTAAAATTCTAAAAACGGGCAAATTATAAATCTACAGTATACCATGTTTGCAATTCCTTTGCCTAAATGTGCATGCATTTTTGGTGACAAAATCCAAAGTTATATATTGCATTATCATTTTCATGATTGAATATGGATAATGTCTACCAATTTGAAAAATAAAATTGCAAAAGTGTGTTTAATATTTCATTTCCATGGTACTATCCAGTACAACACTGACACATTTAAAAAAACAAAATGCTTAAAATGACAAATCATTTCTCATGTTTGCCATTTCATTTCCTTGTTGTGAAGGCATTAATTGGGAGAAGAAGAACAAGGATGAGACGTAGCTGTACTACATACTATGATGGAAAATGAGAGGCACGCATAATTAACCATCAACAATTATTTTATTAAGGATATACCTTTACTGTACCCTTAGTGACATGTGATAGAGACATTGTCCTACAGGTAAGTTACTATTGTTCTTAGAATCACTAGCGTTCAACAAAACAGGTTACTGTCTACAAAGTGTTCAACTACTGTAAGTTTCCCTTGATAATGGTTTTCAACATATGATTGTTAGAACCTTACTGAAGAGCAAGAACACGTCTGTAGTTATTACGTTGGCAGAACATCTTATTGAACATGTGACTAGCGGTAAACAAAGTGGTACTGTAATGTTGACAGAACGCTTCAAGCAGTTCAGAGACGATGGATAAGCCCGGCTCTCCTCTTCCTCATTAGTACAGTTAGAAACATTAGTTGTATCGTTGGGGATGATATTCCTTCTCGGTGTCTATCAGCTACGGAGACAGGTCATCAGCCTGAACCGCCTGTGGGAAAGAAAGCACAAATGATGCAAAAAGGTTAGCATGGATAGAGACCTCATGAGAAGTGCACTAGTCACAATTCAATTCACACATCCTACAGTTTTATATTGCTCCCAATAACTGTACGCTCCGGTTTAGTGCATGGTGTCATAACCATGGTCCTCTGTAGCTCAGCTGGCAGAGCACGGCGCTTGTAACGCCAAGGTAGTGGTTTCGATCCCCGGGACCACCCATACACAAAAATGTATGCATGCATGACTGTAAGTCGCTTTGGATAAAACCATCTGCTAAATGGCATATTATTATTATTATTATAACCAATCATTCATTCACTCAATTTACCCAAGTGTGGTCTTAACGAGTAGTTCAATGAAGTGTTATAGCACAGGTAGGGATGACAATGTCCACTTTTGCCCATTAGGCAAGAAACAGGAACACTGAACTAGACTAACCTATTGTACAAATCCATTGCTCTTTAGTCCATGAAGGGAAGTAGCCGAGTGCAGACCATTGGAAGAAAGCACACTAGATCATCTTCCTCCTTAAAGTTTCTGGTACTGTTCCCTGTGGGATTCAATACTGTAACGCTGACAATATTTACTGGCATGCCAACAAAAGCTTGACTTGCAATAAACAAAATGTCACATACAAGAGGATCATGGGACTACAATATGAATAGACTTAGATTTCATTCTACTGTGGACACTACCATGCCGTAGAGTAGCCCTTATATTGAGGGAGTTTAATTAAGCTGGACCAGGGTGCACCGGGCTATGGCCTGTGACGTGAACGGGCGAAAGCGGTGAGGGAGGAGCGCCCTGCTCAAATCCAACAGTAATCTGCGCCGCCAGGTCATACTGTCAACAAGACAGCATGGTTCATCGTTCAGAAACGTACATGTATTTTCCATAACGTATCAGTTAGAAGTTTCCTAGTTCTACTTAGGTAGCCAGATAAAGGACAGATTCATTTTTTTTACCAAGAACAAACTCTGAACCCTACATCATGACTCCTGAGATTTTTTTCCCCCTCTGGTTGAACATTTAACACGCTGGTAGAAATGAGGTAAAACGGATTTAAGTTTCCCTGTATTAACATTTACATTTTACATTTTAGTCATTTAGCAGACGCTCTTATCCAGAGCGACTTACAGTTAGTGAGTTCATATTATTATTTTTTATACTGGCCCCCCGTGGGAATCGAACCCACAACCCTGGCGTTGCAAACACCATGCTCTATCAACTGAGCTACATCCCTGCCGGCCATTCCCTCCCCTACCCTGGACAACGCTGGGCCAATTGTGCGCCGCCCATGAGTCTCCCGGTCGCGGCCGGCTGCGACAGAGCCTGGATTCGAACCAGGATCTCTAGTGGCACAGTTAGCACTGCGATGCGGCGCCTTAGACCACTGCGCCACTCAGGAGTCCCCGGCCACTATTAAAGTCCCCGGCCACTAGGAGCGCTGCCTCTAGAGGAGCGTTTTCCTGTTTGCTTATGGCCATATACAGTTCATTGAGTGCGGTCTTACTGCCAACATCGGGTTGTGGTGGTACAGTGAGGGGAAAAAAAGTATTTGATCCCCTGCTGATTTTGTACGTTTGCCCACTGACAAAGACATGATCAGTCTATAATTTTAATGGTAGGTTTATTTGAACAGTGAGAGAAAATAACAAAAAAATCCAGAAAAACGCATATCAAAAATGTTATATATTGATTTGCATTTTAATGAGGGAAATAAGTATTTGACCCCATCTGCAAAACATGACTTAGTACTTGGTGGCAAAACCCTTGTTGGCAATCAGAGGTCAGACGTTTCTTGTAGTTGGCCACCAGGTTTGCACACATCTCAGGAGGGATTTTGTCCCACTCTTCTTTGCAGATCTTCTCCAAGTTATTAAGGTTTCGAGCCTGACGTTTGGCAACTCGAACCTTCAGCTCCCTCCACAGATTTTCTATGGGATTAAGGTCTGGAGACTGGCTAGGCAACTCCAGGACCTTAATGTGCTTCTTCTTGAGCCACTCCTTTGTTGCCTTGGCCGTGTGTTTTGGGTCATTGTCATGCTGGAATACCCATCCACGACCCATTTTCAATGCCCTGGCTGAGGGAAGGAGGTTCTCACCCAAGATTTGACTGTACATGGCCCCGTCCATTGTCCCTTTGATGCGGTGAAGTTGTCCTGTCCCCTTAGCAGAAAAACACCCCCAAAGCATAATGTTTCCACCTCCATGTTTGACGGTGGGGATGGTGTTCTTGGGGTCATAGGCAGCATTCCTCCTCCTCCAAACACGGCGAGTTGAGTTGATGCCAAAGAGCTCAATTTTGGTCTCATCTGACCACAACACTTACACCCAGTTCTCCTCTGAATCATTCAGATGTTCATTGGCAAACTTCAGACGGGCATGTATATGTCCTTTCTTGAGCAGGGGGACCTTGCGGGCGCTGCAGGATTTTAGTCCTTCAGGGCGTAGTGTGTTACCAATTGTTTTCTTGGTGACTATGGTCCCAGCTGCCTTGAGATCATTGACAAGATCCTCCCGTGTAGTTCTGGACTGATTCCTCACCGTTCTCATGATCATTGCAACTCCACGAGGTGAGATCTTGCATGGAGCCCCAGGCCGAGGGAGATTGACAGTTATTTTGTGTTTCTTCCATTTGCGAATAATTGCACCAACTGTTGTCACCTTCTCACCAAGCTGCTTGGAAATGGTCTTGTAGCCCATTCCAGCCTTGTGTAGGTCTACAATCTTGTCCCTGACATCCTTGGAGAGCTCTTTGGTCTTGGCCATGGTGGAGAGTTTGGAATCTGATTGATTGATTGCTTCTGTGGACAGGTGTCTTTTATACAGGTAACAATCTGAGATTAGGAGCACTCCCTTTAAGAGCGTGCTCCTAATCTCAGCTCGTTACCTGTATAAAAGACACCTGGGAGCCAGAAATCTTTCTGATTGAGAGGGGGTCAAATACTTATTTCCCTCATTAAAATGCAAATCAATTTATAACATTTTTGACATGCGTTTTTCTGGATTTTTTGTTGTTGTTGTTCAAATAAACCTACCATTAAAATTATAGACTGATCATGTCTTTGTCAGTGGGCAAACGTACAAAATCAGCAGGGGATCAAATACTTTTTTCCCTCACTGTAAATAGACAGCTACGAAGAATATAGATAACTCTCTTGGAGATAGTGTGGTCTACAGCTTATCATGAGATACTCCACCTCAGGCGAGCAAAACCTTGAGACTTCCTTTGATATCGTGCACCAGCTGTTGTTTACAAGTATACAGTGGGGGAAAAAAAGTATTTAGTCAGCCACCAATTGTGCAAGTTCTCCCTCTTAAAAAGATGAGAGAGGCCTGTAATTTTCATCATAGGTACACGTCAACTATGACAGACAAATTGAGGGAAAAAAATCCAGAAAATCACATTGTAGGATTTTTTATGAATTTATTTGCAAATTATGGTGGAAAATAAGTATTTGGTCACCTACAAACAAGCAAGATTTCTGTCTCTCACAGACCTGTAACTTCTTCTTTAAGAGGCTCCTCTGTCCTCCATTCGTTACCTGTATTAATGGCACCTGTTTGAACTTGTTATCAGTATAAAAGACACCTGTCCACAACCTCAAACAGTCACACACCAAACTCCACTATGGCCAAGACCAAAGAGCTGTCAAAGGACACCAGAAACAAAATTGTAGACCTGCACCAGGCTGGGAAGACTGAATCTGCAATAGGTAAGCAGCTTGGTTTGAAGAAATCAACTGTGGGAACAATTATTAGGAAATGGAAGACATACAAGACCACTGATAATCTCCCTCGATCTGGGGCTCCATGCAAGATCTCACCCCGTGGGGTCAAAATGATCACAAGAACGGTGAGCAAAAATCCTAGAACCACACGGGGGGACCTAGTGAATGACCTGCAGAGAGCTGGGATCAAAGTAACAAAGCCTACCATCAGTAACACACTACGCCGCCAGGGACTCAAATCCTGCAGTACCAGACGTGCCCAGCGACAGCCCCAAAACATCACTGCTCTAGAGGAGATCTGCATGGAGGAATGGGTCTATAAATACCAGCAACAGTGTGTGAAAACCTTGTGAAGACTTACAGAAAACGTTTGACCTGTGTCATTGCCAACAAAGGGTATATAACAAAGTATTGAGAAACTTTTGTTATTGACCAAATACTTATTTTCCACCCTAATTTGCAAATAAATTCATTAAAAATCCTACAATGTGATTTTTTTTTCTCATTTTGTCTGTCATGATGAAAATTACAGGCCTCTCTCATCTTTTTAAGTGGGAGAACTTGCACAATTGGTGGCTGACTAAATACTTTTTTTCCCCACTGTACATAGACCGCCACCCCTTGTCTTACCAGAGGCTGCTGTTCTATCCTGCCGATACAGTGTATAACCCACCAGCTGTATGTTATTCATGTCTTCGTTCAGCCACGACTCGGTGAAACATAAGATATTACAGTTTTGAATGTCCCGTTGGCAGGATATACGTGCTTGTAGTTCGTCCACTTTATTATCAAGAGATTGTAAATTGGCCAATAGTGTCGATGGCAAAGGCAGATTAGCCACTCGTCGCCGGCTCGTTACCAGGCATCCCGATCTCCTTTTCTTTCTACTGCAAATGACGGGGATGAGGGCCCTGTTGGGTTTCTGGAGCAAATCCCTCTCGTCCGACTCATTAAAGAAAAATTATTTGTCCAGTTCAAGGTGAGTAATCGCTGTTCTGATGTCCAGAAGCTCTTTTCGGTCATAAGAGACGGTAGCGGCAACATTATGTACAAAATAAGTTACAAACAATGCGAAAAAAACACACAAAATAATTGGTTTAGAGTCCATAAAAACGGCAGCCAATTCCCTCCGGCGCCATTGAGTCAAATGGAATTCCCTCATCGTAATACGGATGTAGCCTTCAGCTAAAGGAATAGGCCTATAGGTGGTTGAGAGAGCAACATGAGGGCTACTTCCCAGTTATCCACCCTACTCTTATGGTGTGCCCTTGTAAACTCCTCATCATGGAAGTATGCAAGTGCACACTGCGGGAGAAGGGAGGAGAATCGTGATGCAACTCAGCAACATGACAGCAGTCCGATTCATTTGATTACTGCCTATGGGGAGAAAGGGGTGTGTCCACAGTGTGTGACACAATGTGTCTTTGGGTTGCACCATCACTGCCAAGTAATGAATTTCATACAGTGCACAGTACCTACCTCTATGCTTGCAACCTCTGCCTCCTCTCTATCCAAGTAGTAGTACCTAATATGGGATACTTACTTGTACATGTGCTCATTGAAGATGCCCTCCGGTGTTGTCCGCCACTACTCTCCTGCAGCAAACATCTGGAACTCCTAAACAGACAGACGGACACACACACAGACAGACAGACAGACAGACAGACAGACACACAGAGAGAGAGAGAGAGAGAGAGAGACATACATTACACAGTGTGAGAGCTGGGCCAAAAAATATATATATATATTATATTGTACATGTGATGTTACACTATATCGTCTGAAGACATGCTTTCAGATAATTCCCTTGTTTTTGAATAGCCACATAGCATTAGTGATCCCCCTGCAGAGTAACTTCAGTCCATCATAGCTTGCTAGCTATCTGTAGTAGAAAGTAAATAACCATGCTAGTTATCCAGCTAATTACTTCAATGCACCTTCCAAAATGTGAAATGACAAGACAAAAAAGCCACTTACCGCACATCAAGGTGTTCCACGATGTTTTGTTGTGAAGGTAGCCAGTGGGCTAGCTTGCTAACGTTAGCCAGTAGTGCCTCTTCATAGCCAGCTAGCTATCTAGCCTACAGGTAGCTAGCTACATATAATAAATAGTCAATTAGCCATATTAGCTAACCAGTAGTAGCTCCAGTGTCCCCTCCCACACACCGGCTGTTCTTCTTCATTTTCCTGTGGACTTTCATACTGGTTGTTGTTGCCGGGACAACCCAAAACCCCGCCACATCGATACCTTATGCCTCAGTGTTCGATACTGCTCCGACCGAAAGTGACCGGTGCCAGCAACCAGAGGCAACCTCTTCCGCCTCACGTTACCGAAACCCCCGTTTGACGATCAAAACAAGTCAAAAACGATAACGCAAATGACGAAACGAAAGTCTTAATAAAACCACACACAATATGGAAAGGCGTTATCAATTGACAATTGAGAATGTAATTAGTTTTTGTCACAATTCAGGCTAATCACAAGGAAATAAAATGGCAAACATGAGAAATGTCATTCAAGCGTTTAAGTTTAGTTTTTAAATGTGTCAGTGTTGTACTGGATAGTACCACGGAATTGAGATATAAAAAACACACTTTGCTATTTATTTTTCAAATGGGCAGACATTATCCATATTCAATCTTGAAAATGATAATGCAATATATATTTTTTTGCATTTTAAATTTTGTCACAAAGAAACGCATATCCACTTGATATTGATTTGTCATTTGCCCATTTGTATTTCCAATTCAGTTTCGGAAGCTAAATGCTTCCATAATTAACTGCAGGAACTGAAAAACCAAAAGGCAGGCACGCACTATTCATGTACCACGCAGTGCATCTTACAGACTGATCCACCACTTCTGGTCATAGACAGACAGTTGTGAGTCTATTTGTCCATTTCTGTAATGGATGTGTATACACATCCCAGGTGTTCTTGTAATAGTCTTCAGTATAACATGGAAAATATGCGAGACCACAGCTGGACAGAAAAATGTATAAATATTTGGAAATACTCTTAGCATGACAGCATTTACTTGTAGATATTCAAGGCTACTTTGTTAAGATGCCCTTTTAAAGCCAAATTAATCACAGGCACATGTACCATACCATTTCTTCCTTATTAAACCAGTATAAACCAGTTGACATCAATGGATGTGGCACTATAATGTCCTCTTTAGTTACACATAGAATGAATGGCATTTACATTTGGCCCATTTGCTTAATGGCCAGGATTTAAGAGGAGGCCAGGGTTTAAGAGCAGGACAGGATTTACAGTTGAAGTCGGAAGTTTACATACACCTTAGCCAAATACATTTAAACTCAGTTTTTCACAATTCCTGACATTTAATCCTAGTAAAAATTCCCTGTCTTAGGTCAGTTAGGATCACCACTTTATTTTAAGAATGTGAAATGTCAAAATAATAGTAGAAAGAATGATCTATTTCAGCTTTTATTTCTTTCATCACATTCCCAGTGGGTCAGAAGTTTACATACACTCAATTAGTATTTGGTAGCATTGCCTTTAAATTGTTTAACTTGGGTCAAAAGTTTCGGGTAGCCTTCCACAAGCTTCCCACAATAAGTAGGGTGAATTTTGGCCCATTCCTCCTGACAGAGCTGGTGTAACTGAGTCAGGTTTGTAGGCCTCCTTGCTCGCACACATTTTCTATAGGATTGAGGTCAGGGCTTTGTGATGGCCACTCCAATATCTTGACTTTGTTGTCCTTAAGCCATTTTGCCACAACTTTGGGAGTATGCTTGGGGTCATTGTCCATTTGGAAGACCCATTTGCAACCAAGCTTTAACTTCCTGACTGATGTCTTGAGATGTTGCTTCAATATATCCACATAATTTTCCTTCCTCATGATGCCATCTATTTTGTGAAGCGCACCAGTCCCTCCTGCAGCAAAGCACCCCCACAGCATGATGCTGCCACCCCCGTGCTTCAATTTTTTTCTGAGGTCTTGGCTGATTTCTTTTGATTTTCCCATGATGTCAAGCAAAGAGGCACTGAGTTTGAAGATAGGCCTTGAAATACATCCACAGGTACACCTCCAATTGACTCAAATTATGTCAATTAGCCTATCAGAAGCTTCTAAAGTCATGACATTTTCTAGAATTTTCCAAGCTGTTTAAAGGCACAGTCAACTTAGTGTATGTAAACTTCTGACCCCACTGGAATTGTGATACAGTGAATTATAAGTGAAATAATCTGTCTGTAAACAATTGTTGGTAACATTACTTGTGTCATGCACAAAGTAGATGTCCTAACCGACTTGCCAAAACTATAGTTTGTTAACAAGACATTTGTGGAGTGGTTGAAAAACGAGTTTTAATGACTCCAACCTAAGTGCATGTAAACTTCCGACTTCAACTGTCTGATCAGGCCAGGATTTAAGCACAGGACAGAATTTAAGAGAAGGCCAGGATTTAAGAGAAGGCCAGGATTTAAGGCCAGGATTTAAAAGCAGGACAGGATTTAAGAGAAGGCCAGGATTTAAGGCCAGGATTTAAAAGCAGGACAGGATTTAAGAGAAGGCCAGGATTTAAGGCCAGGATTTAAAAGCAGGTCAGGATTTAAGGCCAGGATTTAAAAGCAGGCCAGGATTTAAGAGAAGGCCAGGATTTAAGGCCAGGATTTAAAAGCAGGACAGGATTTAAGAGAAGGCCAGGATTTAAGAGCAGGCCAGGATTTAAGAGAAGGCCAGGATTTAAGGCCAGGATTTAAAAGCAGGCCAGGATTTAAGAGAAGGCCAGGATTTAAAAGCAGGACAGGATTTAAGAGAAGGCCAGGATTTAAGAGCAGGCCAGGATTTAAGAGAAGGCCAGGATTTAAGGCCAGGATTTAAAAGCAGGCCAGGATTGAAGAGCAAGCCAGGATTGAAGAGCAGGCCAGGATTGAAGAGCAGGCCAGGACTGAATCATATTAGTATGACAGGACAAAGGAGTAAACACAGCATGGTTGTGTAAATCTAAGGGACTGAACTGAAGGAAGTGACTGAATAAGGTGAAGGTTTGCCTCTACCCTGGCTAACAAGCCAATTTCTCTATAACCACGTTGCTAGCTTGCCATTGTACCATGTGGTCTGTTGCGCCAGACTAGGCGTCTCCCCAGTGTGGTCATTATTTAGCTGTATCAGTAGCTCAAATAATGATCACACTAGCGAACAGCCACACAGTGAGTGGTAGGTTGGATGGTAGGTTATGGTGTGTAGAATGACAGCTATGGTTAGCCGAAGTGTTTATCCACTTGTGTTACACCCCAGATCCTCCTTTTTCTGAAGGGTCTGCCTGTATGGCTCATCAACCCTCAGGCTGGCGGATGCCTTCCTTGCACTGACACTCGGCGGATGCCTTCCTTGCACTGACACTCGCACTTGTCTTTTCTTTCACTTGTCTTTTCTTACCAGCACAGTCCAGAACAGAGCAGCACGTATTGCACTTAGATGTAACACGGAGGGTGAATGTCAGTAACATGCATGTCCATTTCTCCTGGCTAAAAAGTTGAGGAGAGATTGACTGCATCACTATTGGTCTATTGGGGGCGGCAGGTAGCCTGGCGGGTAGGAGCGTTGTCGAAAGGTTGCTGGATCGAATCCCCGAGTTGACAAGGTAAAAATCTGTCGTTCTGCCCCTGATCAAGGCAGTTAACCCACTGTTGCCCGGGGCGCCGATGACGTGGATGTCGATTAAGGCAGCCCCCCGCACCTCTCTGATTCAGAGGGGTTGGGTTAAATGCAGAAGACACATTTCAGTTGAATGCATTCAGTTGTACAACTGACTAGGTATCCACCTTTCCCTTTTCTTTGTGCGAGATATTGATGGGTTAAAGGGTACCGACCTGTCTGTTCAAACAGTTGGCACACATTTCGGACAGTCATCGGTACCACACAAGACATGCAACCAGAGGTCTCTTCACAGTCCCCAGGTCCAGAACAGAGGCTGGTAAACGCACAGTATTAAATAGAGCCATGACTACATGGAACTCTGCCACCCCAGGTAACTCAACAAAACCAGATTCAAAAACCAGATAAAAAGAACACCTTACGGCACGACGGGGACTGTGAAGAGACACAGACATTTGTATATATTTTGTATTGTAATTTTGCATTGTATTACAGTGAGGGAAAAAATAATTTGATCCCCTGCTGATTTTGTACGTTTGCCCACTGACAAAGACATGATCAGTCTATAATTTTAATGGTAGGTTTATTTGAACAGTGAGAGACAGAATAAAAACAACAAAAAATCAATGTAAAAAATGTTATAAATTGATTTGCATTTTAATGAGGGAAATAAGTATTTGACCCCTCTGCAAAACATGACTTAGTACTTGGTGGCAAAACCCTTGTTGGCAATCACAGAGGTCAGATGCTTCTTGTAGTTGGCCACCAGGTTTGCACACATCTCAGGAGGGATTTTGTCCCACTCTTCTTTTCAGATCTTCTCCAAGTTATTAAGGTTTCGAGGCTGACATTTGGCAACTCGAACCTTCAGCTCCCTCCACAGATTTTCTATGGGATTAAGGTCTGGAGACTGGCTAGGCAACTCCAGGACCTTAATGTGCTTCTTCTTGAGCCACTCCTTTGTTGCCTTGGCCATGTGTTTTGGGTCATTGTCATGCTGGAATACCCATCCACGACCCATTTTCAATGCCCTGGCTGAGGGAAGGAGGTTCTCACCCAAGATTTGACGGTACATGGCCCCGTCCATCGTCCCTTTGATGCGGTGAAGTTGTCCTGTCCCCTTAGCAGAAAAACACCCCCAAAGCATAATGTTTCCACCTCCATGTTTGACGGTGGGGATGGTGTTCTTGGGGTCATAGGCAGCATTCCTCCTCCTCCAAACACAGCGAGTTGAGTTGATGCCAAAGAGCTCGATTTTGGTCTCATCTGACCACAACACTTTCACCCAGTTCTCCTCTGAATCATTCAGATGTTCATTGGCAAACTTCAGACGGGTCTGTATATGTGCTTTCTTGAGCAGGGGGACATTGCGGGTGCTGCAGGATTTCAGTCCTTCACGGTGTAGTGTGTTACCAATTGTTTTCTTGGTGACTATGGTCCCAGCTGCCTTGAGATCATTGACAAGATCCTCCCGTGTAGTTCTGGGCTGATTCCTCACTGTTCTCATGATCATTGCAACTCCACGAGGTGAGATCTTGCATGGAGCCCCAGGCCGAGGGAGATTGACAGTTCTTTTGTGTTTCTTCCATCTGCGAATAATCGCACCAACTGTTGTCCTTCTCACCAAGCTGCTTGGCGATGGTCTTGTAGCCCATTCCAGCCTTGTGTAGGTCTACAATCGTGTCCCTGACATCCTTGGAGAGCTCTTTGGTCTTGGCCATGATGGAGAGTTTGGAATCTGATTGATTGATTGCTTCTGTGGACAGGTGTCTTTTATACAGGTAACAAACTGAGATTAGGAGCACTCCTTTTAAGAGTGTGCTCCTAATCTCAGCTCGTTACCTGTATAAAAGACACCTGGGAGACAGACATCTTTTTGATTGAGAGGGGGGTCAAATACTTATTTCCCTCATTAAAATGCAAATCAATTTATAACATTTTTGACATGCGTTTTTCTGGATTATTTTGTTGTTATTCTGTCTCTCACTGTTCAAATAAACCTACCATTAAAATTATAGACTGATCATGTCTTTGTCAGTGGGCAAACGTACAAAATCAGCAGGGGATCAAATACTTTTTTCCCCTCACTGTATGTATTGTATTATTTAGTATTATGTATATAATGTATTGTATTATTTAGTGTTATGTATATTATGTACAGTATTTTATTTGTTGTCTTTTGCCAAGGCAGCGGCTAATTGGGGAACCTAATAAAATACGATATACTTTGCTGATAGCTAAGATGTACTTACTATGAGGATCTGCTAAATGACTAAAATGTCAATGTTAGCACGAGTCAGCATCTACCATATATATATATATATATATATATATATATATATATATATATATATATATATATATATATATATATATATATATATATAAATGAATCTTCTTAAATGGGCCTTCTACACAAACAGCACTGAGACCAAGGCATGTTGTGCTGTGTTAACCTGTAGCTAGCAGCCATCTCTCTGATAACGACTTTAGTCTCCCTGTAATATCCAGGAGAACAAATATCACATTACAGGGGTGCTAGTGGAGTTAATAGCTCTGTTGGTTCAAAGGAAGGTCACCTTCGTTTGACGCCAGTGAAAAGGCTGATTATGTTTAGACGGTCATTATTGCTCACTTTATCATTGTGACCAATTCTGGAATCAAAAAAACTCTGTTGACTTTGTCGTTTAGTAATCAACGTTAATAGTCCTTTTTGACGTCAACACATCACAATGTCAAGAGTCATAGCTTTGCAGCTTCTCCCATCCCCCCCTCTCGTCAAAGTATGTTACACACCCTCTGGTTATGGTGGAAAAAGGAAGTGTGAGCATGATTGATAACTTTGCATTGTAAAGGCAGTGTATGCAAATAAATCATGGGCCGACACAAGTAAGCCATAGTACTGTATGTATAGTGCTAGTTAGCCACGTGAGAACTTGAAACCGACCACGGAGGTTATGAAATACAAAAAGGTTTCCTTTCCCATACCACTCTTAGTTTTGGGTCTGCGTGCCAAGATTACTCAATAGCTGCAGTCAGTGTTTACGATGAGTGTGCAATTTCCCCATGGCGATAAAAAAAAACAGTAATGAGCCATCTATCTTCTATAACATCCACGGTGCTAAAATGTTATTCATGGCGGCATTAGAAGAAAGCATTCTTAAATTATTTGACTGATGTCATCTGTGATATCTAATAATACATATCTTGCTTGTGTGAGTGGAATGTGATATGAAGTACAGTAAAACGCTTCCTCATTATCAACTCAAGTTAATTGTTCTCGTTATGAGTTCTGTCACTCAGAGGGATTGTCTCTACAGCGTCAAATTAGCACCTAAATTGGTATGATGTTGCTGTTGTATGAACGTAATGGTTGGCGTATGAACGTAATGATTGGCGTATGAACATAATGATTGGCGTATGAACATAATGATTGGCGTATGAACATAATGATTGGCGTATGAACGTAATGATTGGCGTATGAACATAATGATTGGCGTATGAACATAATGATTGGCGTATGAACATAATGATTGGCGTATGAACGTAATGATTGGCGTATGAACATAATGATTGGCATATGAACTTAACAACGGCATAGAAGGCATCTACAGAAGACAGCATGTGTGTACTGCCTACAGTCTGTCCTCACAAAAGTTGCAATTGGACCAGTGCAAAGTAGTGGTCTCCACTCAACTCTGGTCCTGGGGAGTTACTGGGTGGTCCCAGCTGAATGCTTCACTAGAAAATGGTGGTGCCTTGGAAATATACAGTACAGGTTATAGCACAGTAGGCCTATCTACTGTAACGCTATGGAATCCCACTGTTGTTGACACCATTCACACCACACGCAGATCCCCTCTCATGTTTTCACTGTCTGTGTGCCCCCTCTTGCACAATCTCCCTCGCTAACACACACACACACACACACACACACCTCTCCATGTGTTCTCCCTCCCTATAGATTATTACCAGATAGTGAGTAATCGGAGGTGATTTGTTAATCAGATCAGTGTTGTGTACTGTGGGGGGGTCTGTAAACCCTACCAGATGGTTAGAACTACACTGACAACACTGGTCATGTAGAACTCACAGATTAATGTTTTTCAGTGTTTAGAATCAAAGAACATTAAATCATGTCTTTAAAGCTCACTAAGTAGAGAACTCCAGTGAATGTTGTACTCTGGTTTCTTACGTGATTTATTTATCTGAAAAAAGTCAAAGTTTCAATAATGGTTATTATAAAAATGGGTTTGGATCCTGGATGCTTGATAGCAGGGAGATATTCCCGACAATCCCTGGGTAATGCCTGTTAACAGTTACATTTGAATTATCAATGGGCATGCACTGTCCCACAGCACAGCCAGGCAATTCATAACCTTCATCTCCCCTGGAAAGATGCGTCTAGACGTTATTTCCTCATGCTTCTAGCTTAGCATTTGATTTGCAACAGTGGGGGGTTTGGCATAACTTTGCTTCCTGCCTCTATGAGCTGTGCAACAATGGTGCCGTTTTTTTTTTTTTGGGTGATCTCTACTGTACCATAGAAAATGAACGTGTCCAGACAAGACTGACAGCTTCTCTGAGCCAGATTCATACATCAGCCTAATTGTGGATATATCCAAAGAAATGGCAATAAAAATAGTTTGCACATAGTTTACAGTAATTCCAGTTGCCTAATAAACCAGACCCTGATACTATGGTTACACAGTCTAAGATTAATGCCATATAATTTTTTTGAAAATTTCCTCTCACAAGCCAGAATGTTGAATACAATTTCATTTGAACTTACTGTACCGGTTGTCTGTACGGTTGGTTCTTTTGTAGGTAAAATTGAGAAAAAATATCCCCAGGAAAGTATTATTAAACAGTCTTTTCAAACACCCCATAATGACAAAGCAAAAAAAATTTTTACGGAAATATCACATTTACATAAGTATTCAGACCCTTTACTCAGTACTTTGTTGAAGCACCTTTGGCAGCGATTACAGCATCGAGTCAACTTGGGTATGACGCTACAAGTTTGGCATATCTGTATTTGGGGAGTTTCTCCCATTCTTCTCTGCAGATCCTCTCAAGCTCTGTCAGGTTGGATGGGGAGCGTTGCTGCACAGCTATTTTCAGGTCTCTCCAGAGATGTTCGATCGGGTTCAAGTCCAGGCTTTGGCTGGGCCACTCAAGGACATTCAGAGACTTGTCCCGAAGCCACTCCTGCGTTGTCTTGGCTGTGTGCTTAGCGTCGTTGTCCTGTTGGAAGGTGAACCTTCACCCCTGTCTGATGTCCTGAGCGCTCTGGAGCAGGTTTTCATCAAGGATCTCTCTGTACTTTGCTCCGTTCATCTTTGCCTCGATCCTGACTAGTTTCCCAGTCCCTGCCACTGAAAAACATCCCCACAGCATGATGCTGCCACCACCATGCTTCACCGTAGGGATGGTGCCAGGTTTCCTCCAGACGTGGCGCTTGGCATTCAGGCCAAAGAGTTCACTCTTCGTTTCATCAGACCAGATCATCTTGTTTCTCATGGTCTGAGAGTCTTTAGGTGCCTTTTGGCAAACTCCAAGCGGGCTGTCATGTGGCTTTTACTGAGGAGTGGCTTCCATCTGGCCACTCTACCATAAAGGCCTGATAGGTGGAGTGCTGCAGAGATTGTTGTCTTTCTGGAAGGTTCTCCCATCTCCACAGAGGAACTCTAGAGCTCTGTCAGAGTGACCTTCGGGTTCTTGGTCACCTCCCTGACCAAGGCCCTTCTCCCCCGATTGCTCAGTTTGGCCGGGCGGCCAGCTCTAGGAAGAGTGTTGGTGGTTCTAAACTTCTTCCATTTCAGAATGATGGAGGCCACTGTGTTCTTGGGGACCTTCAATGCTGCAAAAAAATGTTGGGACCCTTCCCCAGATCTGTGCCTCGACACAATCCTGCCTCGGTTCATGATTGGACATGATGATTGGACATGATTTGGAAAAGGTACACACTTGTCTATATAAAAGTCCCACAGTTGACAGTGCATGTCAGAGCAGAAACTATACCATGAAGTCCAAGGAACTGTCCGTACAGCTCCGAGATAGAATTGTGAGGAGGCATATACGTATCTGGGGAAGGGTATAAAACAATATCTAGAGTGTTGAAAGTTTGCAAGAACACAGTGGTCTCCATCATTGGGAAATTGAAAAAAATATGGAACTACCCAGACTCTGCCTAGAGCTGGCTGTCTGGGCAAACTGAGCAACTCCTTGGCTGAGATAGGAGAACCTGCCAGAAGGACAACAATCTCAACAGCACTTCACCAATCTGGGCTTTATGGGAGAGTGGCCAGACATTTACATTTTCGTCATTTAGCAGACGCTCTTATCCAGAACGACTTAGTGAGTGCATACATTATTATTTATTTATATATATTTTTTATACCCCCCGTGGGAATCAAACCCAAAACCCTGGCGTTGCAAACGCCATGCTCTACCAACTGATCTACACTCCTGAGAAAAAGGCACATGACAGCACACATGGAGTTCGCAAAAAAGAATGTGAAAGACTCAGAGCATAAGGCAAAAGATTCTGTGGTCTGATGAGAATTTTGTTTTACTCTTTGGCCTGAATGCAAAGCGCTATGTCTGGAGAAAACCAGGCACAGCTCATCACCCGTCTAACACCATCCCTACCATGAAGCATGGTGGTGGCAGCATCATGCTATAGGATTTTTTTTGTGGCAGGGACTGGGAGACTGGTAAGGATAGAGGGAACAATGAATGGAGCCAAATACAGGCAAATCCTTGATAAGAACCTGCTTCAGAGTGCAAACGACCTGAGACTGGGGGCAAAGATGTACGTTCCAACAGGACAATGACCCCAAGCATACAGCCAAAACAACGCTGGAATGGCTTCAGAACAAGAATGTGAAAGTCCTTGAGTGGCCCAGCCAAAGCCCAGACTTGAAAATCATTGAAAATCAGTGGAAAGACTTGAAGATTGCTGTTCACCGCCGCTCCCCATCTAACCTAACAGAGCTTGAGAAAATCTGCAGGTAAGAATACTGACATACTCAAGACGATTCAAAGCTTTAATTGCTGCCGAAGGTGCTTCTACAAAGTATTGAATCAGCGGTGTGAATACTTATGTCAATGTGATTTCTGTATTTAATTTTCAATACATTTCCAAAAATTTCTAAAAACCTTTTCACTTCCATTATGGGGTATTGTGTGTAGATGGGGTGAGATAAATCTATTTAATCCATTTTGAATTCAGGCTGTAACACAACAAAATGTGGAATAAGTCAAGGGGTATTAACACTTTCTGAAGTAAAACGTTTCTGTAACTGCTACTGAGAAGTTGTTGTAGTGAGTGTTCTGTTGGTTGTGTCAACAACCCACTGGCTATAGGGTGAACGCACCAATTTGTGAGTCGCTCTGGCTAAGAGCGTCTGCTAAATGACGTTAAGGTGCCCTTGAGCAAGGCACTTAACCCTAATTGCTCCTGTAAGTCGCTCTGGATAAGAGCGTCTGCTAAATGACTAAAATGTAATGTAAATGTAAATGTAATGTAATGTAAAATGAACTCTATTTTGATCCATTTGGCTATTTAATTAGGAAATAAAACTTTTGAAAGTGACTGCTTTTCATTGACATGTAGATGTAAGTGAAATTATGTATGGTTGAAATTTGGTCGTAGAAACAAAGCCCAGTAATCTCAACGTCCATAATAGCCTTATTTTCAACTTATTTTCAACATTTGTTCTCACTGGGTAGGCTACAGTTTACGCAAGCCTCCAGGACCGAATACATTTCCTTGTTGGTTTATAACACTTTTTTTTTCTTTTTTTTACCGCGCTCGTTGTCATGTTTAAATCGCAAACACATGGCTATCAAATATTTTTTTTTATAACTAAACCAAGATAGATCACACCTTGTCGTTTCCAATGGGAACAAATTAGTCCTAGTGGGCAGAACAGGCAAGGAGCGATATCCTATTCGCCTTTGCACTCCTTCTAAACAGCGCGATTTTTAAAAACTTTTGAAAAGAGTAAAGTCTACTAAACTTAGTCCACTCTGTTCATAACATATTTTAGTTTTGGGAACATAAAACTGTATTGAGATCTTCTCCCACTGCCCGTCAGTGGGCGGCCTCTCACTACCATATTTGGCAGTGAGCGGAAACGCCAACCGTATGCTTCACATGTATACACCCAGTGAAATATCTGTCTTATTGTTCTATCTGTGGGGCTATGGTTGTCCTGTAACTGCACAACTCCAAACCCAAGACCATGAAACATTGCTAGGTTAGTAAACTATACACAAGAGTTGCTGCGACTTACACAGAGAAAACGTTGACGCCAAGGCAACGTCCTTGTTTCAGATCCTTGTGATATGCACGAGGTGATCACAACCGTGAACTCGACTGCCTGCCATCAGAAAAGCCCTACTTACCCAGAACGGGAGCTTTGGTCCGCATAAGCGCTCCATGTCAAAGGGGCTTTCGGCACAACGAACGAATGACCCTTTCCCGGCGTTAACAGGTCGCTCCCTCACTTTCACCTTCGTTTGTTCTTGCACACACAGAGACACATTAGCGGAGCTCGTTGAGTTAATCTCGATTAGTGGTTTGGCTCTGCTCCAGCACAACCCTCCTTCTCCTCCTTTCACTCCAGAGTGCTGTTAGAGCGAGAATTGTCACACCGAGGTTGTACCAGCGTGTTTGAACAACATTCCCCTGAGCAGTAATAGTGGAATCGGCGGCTCGCCTTCAAAATAAAAGTCCCCCATTGAAACTGATACAAACCGATACAAATTTGTGTTAAGTGAGATCAGATGTAGTAGATGTGAGTACTTTTGGGTGTCAGGGAAAATGTATGGAGTAGAAAGTACATTATTTTCTTTAAGAATGTACTGGACTAAAAGTAAAAGTTGTCCAAAATATAAAGTACAGATACCCCCAAAAACTACTTAAGTAGTACTTTAAATTATTTTTACTTAAGTAATTTAAAACACTGACTTTGACTGTAGGAAATCACCTTTCAGTCAGTCTATTGTGTGTTTTGGACATTCATATTGCACTGTACAGCCTTACCTACGGATGTTGCACCCATGAAATGTCAGGTCTGCAATAAGAGCTGAACGCTAATATTTGTGTAATCTCTGTGGGTGTCACTGAGAAACTTATTTTGTTGAATTTATATAACAACATTTCAACCTTGTTTGGCATTATATAGTCCAATTGCGGCATGATTCCAGTATTTCTATACATTCGCATCAGTTTCAATTGGGGACTTTATTTTGAAGGCGAATTGCCGATTCCACTATTGCTGCTCACGCTAATGGTGTTCATAACACACTGGTTGACGTTGTCATGATGACATGACTGATTCTCCCACTCCCTGACTGTAGCCTAGGCCCCGCCCACCCACCAACCCCACCAACCCACCAACCCACCACATACACACACACACACACACACACACACACACACACACACACACACACACACGCAGTAAACCATATCAGTATATCTCTGCAAGTAAAAGTCTCAGTTAACTCAGTTCATATAGGGCCAGTGTCATCATTGAAAGGTGTGTGTCAAAGACCATAGAATATCAAATAGAATAGAATAGAATAGAATAGAGTCAATCAATGTACAGTTGGAAAATCCTATAAGGTACCATCACTAGGGCCCTGCGGTTCTTTTAGGAGGCCTGCTCTGTTTGAAATAGCTTTTATGGTTGTTTAGTGTTGTCGGTTGAGCAAGGACATATGTTCTCTCTCTCCCTTCCTCTCTCTCTATCTCCATTTTGTGGTTTGGCTCGCTGGGTTAGACAAGGTCACTCACTGAGCAGTGTTGTATTCTGGTTTATTCAATGTTTGTAAATATTATTTCTGGCAGAATCTCTCTGTCTTTCTCTTTCTCTCTCTCTCTCTCTCTCTCTCTCTCTCTCTCTCTCTCTCTCTCTCTCTCTCTCTCTCTCTCTCTCTCTCTCTCTCTCTCTCTCTCTCTCTCTCTCGCTCTCTCTCTCTCTCTCTCTCTCTCTCTCTCTCTCTCTCTCTCTCTCTCTCTCTCTCTCTCTCTCTCTCTCTCTCTCTCTCTCTCTCTCGCTCTCTCTCTCTCTCTCTCTCTCTCTCTCTCTCTCTCTCTCTCTCTCTCTCTCTCTCTCTCTCTCTCTCTCTCTCTCTCTCTCTCTCTCTCTCTCTCTCTCTCTCTCTCTCTGTCTGTCTCTCTCGCTTTCTGTCTCTCAATTCAATTCAATTCAATTTAAGGGCTTTATTGGCATGGGAAACGTATGTTAACATTGCCAAAGCAAGTGAAGTAGATAGTAAACAAAAGTGAAATAAACATAAATATTAAACAGTAAACATTACACTCAGAAGTTCCAAAAGAATAAAGACATTTCAAATGTCATATTATGTATATACAGTTGAAGTCAGAAGTTTACATACACCTTAACCAAATACATTTAAACTCAGTTTTTCACAAATCCTGACATTTAATCCTAGTAAAAAATCCCTGTTTTAGGTCAGTTAGGATCACCACTTTATTTTAAGAATGTGAAATGTCAGAATAATAGTAGAGAGAATGATCTATTTCAGCTTTATTTCTTTCATCACATTCCCAGTGGGTCAGAAGTTTACATACACTCAATTAGTATTTGGTAGCATTGCCTTTAAATTGTTTAACTTGGGTCACACGTTTCGGGTAGCCTTCCACAAGCTTCCCACAATAAGTAGGGTGAATTTTGGCCCATTCCTCCTGACAGAGCTGGTGTAACTGAGTCAGCTTTGTAGGCCTCCTTGCTCGCACACGCTTTTTTCATTTCTGCCCACACATTTTCTATAGGATTGAGGTCAGGGATTTGTGATGGCCACTCCAATACCTTGACTTTGTTGTCCTTAAGCCATTTTGCCACAACTTTGGAAGTATGCTTGGGTCATTGTCCATTGGAAGACCCATTTGCGACCAAGCTTTAACTTCCTGACTGATGTCTTGAGATGTTGCTTCAATATATCCACATAATTTTCCTTCCTCATGATGCTATCAATTTTTGTGAAGTGCACCAGTCCCTCCTGCAGCAAAGCACCCCCACAGCATGATGCTGCCACCCCCGTGCTTCCTCCGAACATAACGATGGTCATTATGGGCAAACAGTTCTATTTTTGTTTCATTAGACCAGAGGATATTTCTCCAAAAAGTACGATCTTTGTCCCCATGTGCAGTTGCAAACCATAGTCTGCTTTTTTATGGCGGTTTTGGAGCAGTGGCTTCTTCCTTGCTGAGCGGCCTTTCAGATTATGTCGATATAGGACTCGTTTTACTGTAAATATAGATACTTTTGTACCCGTTTCCTCCAGCATCTTCACAAGGTGCTTTGCTGTTGTTCTGGGATTGATTTACACTTTTCGCACCAAAGTACGTTCATCTCTAGGAGACAGAACGCATCTCCTTCCTGAACGGTATTTTTATTTTATTTTATTTCACCTTTATTTAACCAGGTAAACCAGTTGAGAACAAGTTCTCATTTACAACTGCTACCTGGCCAAGATAAAGCAAAGCAGTGCGATAAAAACAACAACACAGAGTTACATATGGGGTATAACAAAACAAAGTCAAAAATACAACAGAAATACATATATATACAGTGTGTGCAAATTTAGCAAGTTATGGAGGTAAGGCAATAAAATAGGCTATAGTGCAAAATAATTACAATTAGTATTAACACTGGAATGATAGATGTGCAAGAGATGATGTGCAAATAGAGATACTGGGGTACAAATGAGCAAAATAAATAACAATATAGGGATGAGGTAGTTGGGCGGGCTAATTTCAGATGGGCTGTGTACAGGTGCAGTGATCGGTAAGGTGCTCTGACAACTGATGCTTAAAGTTAGTGAGGGAGATAAGTGTCTCCAGCTTCAGAGATTTTTGCAATTTGTTCCAGTCATTGGCAGCAGAGAACTGGAAGGAATTGCGGCCAAAGGAGGTGTTGGCTTTGGGGATGACCAGTGAGATATACCCGCTGGAGCGCAGACTACGGGTGGGTGTTGCTATGGTGACCAATGAGCTAAGATAAGGCGGGGATTTGCCTAGCAGTGATTTATAGATGGCCTGGAGCCAGTGGGTTTGGCGACGAATATGTAGTGAGGACCAGCCAACAAGAGCGTACAGGTCACAGTGGTGGGTATTATATGGGGCTTTGGAGACAAAACGGATGGCACTGTGATAGACTACATCCAATTTGCTGAGTAGAGTGTTGGAGGCTATTTTGTAAATGACATCGCCGAAGTCAAGGATCGGTAGGATAGTCAGTTTTACGAGGGCATGTTTGGCAGCATGAGTGAAGGAGGCTTTGTTGCGAAATAGGAAACCGATTCTAGATTTAACTTTGGATTGGAGATTCTTAATGTGAGTCTGGAAGGAGAGTTTACAGTCTAACCAGACACCTAGATATTTGTAGTTGTCCACATACTCTAGGTCAGACCCGTCGAGAGTAGTGATTCTAGTCGGGTGGGCGGGTGCAAGCAGCGTTCGGTTGAAGAGCATGCATTTAGTTTTACTAGTGTTTAAGAGCAGTTGGAGGCTACTGAAGGAGTGTTGTATTGAATTGAAGCTCGTTTGGGGGTTTGTTAACACAGTGTCCAATGAAGGGCCAGTCGGCCAGATGTATACAAAATGGTGTCGTCTGCGTAGAGGTGGATCTGAGAGTCACCAGCAGCAAGAGCGACGTCATTGATATACACAGAGAAAAGAGTCGGCCCAAGAATTGAACCCTGTGGCACCCCCATAGAGACTGCCATAGGTCCAGACAACAGGCCCTCTGATTTGACACATTGAACTCTATCTAAGTAGTTGGTGAACCAGGCGAGGCAGTCATTTGAGAAACCAAGGCTATTTAGTCTGCCAATAAGAATGCGGTGGTTGACAGAGTCGAAAGCCTTGGCCAGGTCAATGAAAACGGCTGCACAGTACTGTCTATTATCGATCGCGGTTATAATATCGTTTAGGACCTTGAGCGTGGCTGAAGTGCACCCATGACCAGCTCGGAAACCGGATTGCATAGCGGAGAAGGTACGGTGGGATTCGAAATGGTCGGTGATCTGTTTGTTGACTTGGCTTTCAAAAACTTTTGAAAGGCAGGGCAGGATGGATATGGGTCTGTAACAGTTTGGATCTAGAGTGTCACCCCCTTTGAAGAGGGGGATGACCGCGGCAGCTTTCCAATCTCTGGGGATCTCAGACGTTACGAAAGAGAGGTTGAACAGGCTAGTAATAGGGGTTGCGACAATTTCGGCGGCTAGTTTTAGAAAGAAAGGGTCCAGATTGTCTAGCCCAGATGATTTGTAGGGGTCCAGATTTTGCAGCTCTTTTAGAACATCAGCTGTCTGGATTTGTGTGAAGGAGAAGCGGGGGGGGCATGGGCAAGTTGCAGCGGAGGGTGCAGAGCTGGTGGCCGGGGTAGTGGTAGCCAGGTGGAAAGCATGGCCAGCCGTGGCAAAATGCTTGTTGAAATTCTCGATTATTGTAGATTTATCGGTGGTGATAGTGTTTCCTAGCCTCAGTGCAGTGGGCAGCTGGGAGGAAGTGCTCTTATTTTCCATGGACTTTACAGTGTCCCAAAACTTTTTGGAGTTAGTGCTACAGGATGCAAATTTCTGTTTGAAAAAGTTAGCCTTTGCTTTCCTAACTGCTTGTGTATATTGGTTCCTAACTTCCCTGAAAAGTTGCATATCGCGGGGGCTATTTGATGCTAATGCAGTACGCCACAGGATGTTTTTGTGCTGGTCAAGGGCAGTCAAGTCTGAGGAGAACCAGGGGCTATATCTGTTCTTAGTTCTGTATTTTTTGAATGGGGCATGTCTATTTAAGATTGAGAGGAAATTACTTTTAAAGATATGACGGCTGCTTGGTCCCATGATGTTTATAGTTGCGTACCATTGTTTGTACAGATGAACGTGGTACCTTCAGGCATTTGGAAATTGCTCCCAAGGATAAACCAGACTTGTGGAGGTCTACAATTTTTTTTCTGAGGTCTTGGCTGATTTCTTTTGATTTTCCCATGATGTCAAGCAAAGAGGCACTGAGTTTGAAGGTAGGCCTTGAAATACATCCACAGGTACACCTCCAATTGACTCAAATGATGTCAATTAGCCTATCAGAAGCTTCTAAAGCCATAACATCATTTTCTGGAATTTTCCAAACTGTTTATACTCCCAAGTGGCGCGGTGGTCTAAGGCACTGCATCACAGTGCTAGCTGTGCCACTAGAGATCCTGGTTCGAATCCAGGCTCTGTTGTAGCCGGCTGCGACCGGGAGACCCATGGGGCGGCGCACAATTGGCCCAGGGTAGGGGTGGGAATGGCCAGCAGGGATGTAGAGCATGGTGTTTGCAACGCCCGGGTTGTGGGTTCAATTCCCATGGGGGGCCAGTATGAAAAATAAAAAAATAATGTAAGTTGCTGTAAGTTGCTCTGGATAAGAGCGTCTGCTCAATGACTAAAATATAAAATGTTTAAAGGCACAGTCAACTTAGTGTATGTAAACTTCTGACCCACTGGAATTGTGATAAAGTGAAATAATCTGTCTGTAAACAAATGTTGGAAAAATTACTTGTGTCATGCACAAAGTTGATGTCCTAACCGACTTGCCAAAACTATAGTTTGTTGACAAAAAATTTGTGGAGTGGTTGAAAAAAGAGTTTTAAAGACCTAAATGTATGTAAACTTCCGACTTCAACTGTATACAGTGTTGTAACAATGTGCAAATAGTTAAAGCACAAATGGGAAAATAAATCAACATAAATATGGGTTGTATTTACAATGGTGTTTGTTCTTCACTGCTGCCCTTTTCATGTGGCAACAGGTCACAAATCGTGTTGCTATGATGGCACACCATGGTTTTTCACCCAGTAGATAAGGGAGTTTATCAAAATTGGGTTTGTTTTCGAATTCTATGTGGATCTCTGTAATCTGAGGGAAATATGTGTCTCTAATATGGTCATACATTTGGCAGGAGGTTAGCAAGTGCAGCTCAGTTTCCACCTCATTTTGTGGGCAGTGTGCACATAGCCTGTCTTCTCTTGAGAGCCAGGTCTGCCTACGGCGGCCTTTCTCAATAGCAAGGCTATGCTCACTGAGTCTGTACATAGTCAAAGCTTTCCTTAAGTTTGGGTCAGTCACAGTGGTCAGGTATTCTGCCACTGTGTAACTCTCTGTTTAGAGCCAAACAGCATTCTAGGTTGCTCTGTTTTTTTTGTTAATTCTTTCCAATGTGTAAAGTAATTCTCTTTTTGGTTTCTCATGATTTGGTTGTGGTCTAATTGTGTTGTTGTTGTTGTTGTTGTCCTGGGGCTCTGTGGGGTCTGTTTGTGTTTGTGAACAGAGCCCCAGGACCAGCTTACTTAGGGGACTCTTCTCCAAATTCATCTCTCTGTAGGTGATGACTTTGTTATGGAAGGTTTGGGAATCGCTTCCTTTTAAGTGGTTATAGAATTTTAACGGCTCTTTTCTGATTTTGATAATTAGCGGGTATCGGCCTAATTCTGCTCTGCATGCATTTTGGTGTTTTTCGTTGTACACAGAGGATATTATTGCAGAATTCTGCATTCAGAGTCTCAATTTGGTGTTTGTCCCATTTTGTGGATTCTTGGTTGGTGAGCGGACCCCAGACCTCACAACCATAAAGGGCAATGGGTTCTATAACTGATTCAAGTATTTTTAGCCAGATCATAATTGGTATGTCAAATTTTATGTTCCTTTTGATGGCATAGAAGGCCCTTCTTGCCTTGTCTCTCAGACCGTTCACAGCTTTGTGGAAGTTACCTGTAGCGCTGATGTTTAGGCCGAGGTATGTATACTTTGTTATGTGCTCTAGGGCAACGGTGTCTAGATGGAATTTGTATTTGTGGTCCTAGCAACTGGACCTTTTTTGGAACACCATTATTTTGTCTCACTGAGATTTACTGTCAGGGCCCAGGTCTGACAGAATCTGTGCAGAAGATCTAGGTGCTGCTGTAGGCCCTCCTTGGTTGGTGACAGAAGCACCAGATCATCAGTAAACAGTAGACATTTGACTTCACATTCTAGTAGGGTGAGCTGGGTGCTGCAGACTGTTCTAGTGCCCTCACCAATTTGTCGATATATATGTTGAAGAGGGTGGGGCTTAAGCTGCATCCCTGTCTCAACCCCATGTCCCTGTGGAAAGAAATGTGTGTGGTTTTTGCCAATTTTAACCACACACTTGTTGTTTGTGTACATAGATTTTATAATGTCGTAGTTTTTCCCCCAACCCCACTTTCCATCAATTTGTATAGCAGACCCTCAAGCAAATTGAGTCAAAAGCTTTTTTGAAATCAACAAAGCATAAAATACTTTGCCTTTGTTTTGGTTTGTTTGTTTGTCAATTAGGTTGTGCAGGGTGAATACGTGGTCTGTCGTACGGTAATTTGGTAAAAAGGAAATGAACAAGTCTGAACAAGTCACTGAGGAAATGAACAAGTCTGCTGGTAATGATAAATGCAGAGGATTTTCCCATGGTAGTTATTGGGGTCAAATTTGTCTCCACTTTTGTGGATTGGGGTGATCAGTCCTTGGTTCCAAATATTGGGAAAGATGCCAGAGCTAAGGATGATGTTAAAGAGTTTAAGTATAGCTAATTGAAATGTGTGGTCTGTATATTTTATAATTTCATTGAGGATACCATCAACACCACAGGCCTTTTTGGGTTGGAGGGTTTGTATTTTGTCCTGTAGTTCATTCAATGTAATTGGAGAATCCAGTGGGTTCTGGTAGTCTTTAATAGTTGATTCTAAGATTTGTATTTGATCATGTATATTTTTTAAATCTTTATTATAGGGCAAAAAAGATTGGAGAAGTGGTTTACCCATACATCTCAGTTTTGGATAGATAGCTCTTCGTGTTGTTGTTTGTTTAGTGTTTTCCAATTTTCCAGAAGTGGTTAGAGTCTATTGATTCTTCAATTACATTGAGCTGATTTCTGACATGCTGTTTCCTTATTTTTCCGTAGTGTATTTCTGTATTTTTTTAGTGATTCACCATAGTGAAGGTGTAGGCTCAGGTTTTCTGGGTCTCTCTCTCGCTCTGTCTCTCTCTCTCTCTCTCTCTCTCTCTCTCTCTCTCTCTCTCTCTCTCTCTCTCTCTCTCTCTCTCTCTCTCTCTCTCTCTCTCTCTCTCTCTCTCTCTCTCTCTGTCTCTCACTCTCTGTCTGTCTCTCTCTGTCTCTCTCTCTCTCTGTGTGTCTCTCTCTCTCTCCTGTCTCTCACTCTCTGTCTGTCTCTCTCTGTCTCTCTCTCTCTCTGTGTGTCTCTCTCTCTCTCTCTGTCTCTCACTCTCTGTCTGTCTCTCTCTGTCTCTCTCTCTCTCTCTGTCTCTCTCTCTCTCTCTCTCTCTCTCTCTCTCTCTCTCTCTCTCTCTCTCTCTCTCTCTCTCCTCTCTCTCTCTGTCTCTCACTCTCTGTCTGTCTCTCTCTGTCTCTCTCTCTCTCTCTGTGTGTCTCTCTCTCTCTCTCTCTCTGTCTCTCACTCTCTGTCTGTCTCTCCTCTCTCTCTCTCTCTCTCTCTGTGTGTGTGTCTCTCTCTCTCTCTCTGTCTCCCTCTCTCTATCCCGTATACCTGTCAGTCATGTGAGTGTGTTTGAAAGAAAAGTTGGCAAATCTACTCCTCTTCAAACCCTGCTTGTTCGGTGGGTTTATTTTGTAGTTATTTTTCACAGCTCTACTTTTTTTATCCTGAGGCTGTCAATAGTGCCAGTGCTAGACAGACACACGCAGCCAGGAGGCATTCTAAACAGAATTAGAATGCCCCCTGCATTCTAAACAGGCTGAAAGCCTCTTTACGTGGAAACTCACAGAGCCTTTGATGACCAACGACAACTCACATAGTAAATATTCTCCCGTCAGACTGACACAAGGAATTTACACACTTTGTCTACACACTACACACTTGTCTACACACTCAGAAGGCGTACGCACGCACACAAGTACAGAGGAGGCCATTTTTATCAGGTTTTTGTTTGGCAGACCTCATTTTTGTAGTGACATTAGTCAATATTGTCTCATGTAGAACTGGTAGCTTTTTCTGGAAACAGCCATGAATTTGAGAGGAACGTACATCTCCTTAACGTGGACTATCTAAGGCTGTGAGCTGTGGATGATGTTAAAAAGTATTTGTTAGTCTGATGTGATTAATAAGGAGCATACAGAGGCTGCACTTGATGAATTTATTAAATTGCTTCTTCCAATTATTAATAAACATGCACCTGTTAAGAAACTGATTGTTAAAACTTTTAAGGCTCCATGGATTGATGAGGAATTGAAAAAACTGTATGGTTGAAAGAGACGGGGCAAAAGGAGTGGCTAATAAGTCTTGTTGCACATCTGACTGCACATCTGACTGGCTGACTACCGCAAATTGAGAAACAATGTGACTAAACTCAACAAAAAGAAGAAGAAACTATATTATGAAGCCAAGATCAATAATATAAAGAATGAAGGGGATTTTTTTTGTCACACTTTAAATTAAATTAAATTATGGTCAGAAAGACAAATTCAACCCCATCTTTCATCGAATCAGATGGCTTATTCATCACAAGACCATTTGATGTTGCCAATTATTTTAATGATCACTTCATTGGAAAAGTGGGCAAACTTAGGCAGGAAAATGCCAACAATGAACAGTAAGCCATCGTACTCATGCATAAAAAAACAAATAATGAAAGAAAAGCATTGTAGGTTTGAATTTTGTAAAGTTAGTGTGGGAGAGGTGGAAAGATTATTGTCATCGATCAGTAATGACAAACCTCCTGGTATTGACAACTTAGATGGAAAGCTACTGAGGATGGTAGCTGACTCTATAGCCACTCCTATCTGTCATGTATTTAATCTGAGCCTAGAGGAAAGTCTTTGTCCTCAGGCCTGGTGGGAAGCCAAAGTCATTCCGCTACCCAAGAGTGGTAAAGCGGCCTTTACTGGTTCTAACAGCAGACCTATCAGCTTGCTTTCAGCTCTTAGCAAACTGTTGGAAAGAATTGTGTTTGACCAAAGACAATGCTATTTCTCTGTAAAGAAATTAACAACAGACTTTCAGCATGCTTATAGTGAAGGGCACTCAACATGTACTGCACTGACACAAATGACTGATGATTGGTTGAAATACATTGATAATAAGAAGATTGTGGGAGCTGTACTGTTAGATTTCAGTGCAGCCTTTGACATTATTGACCATAACCTGTTGTTGAGAAAACGTATGTGTTATGGCTTTTCAACCTCTGCCATATTGTGGATTCAGAGGTAATGAAGTCACTGAAACCCTTAACAAAGAGTTGCAGTCTGTTTTGGAATTGGGTGGCCACTAATAAACTGGTCCTGAACATCTCTAAAACAAAGAGCATCGTATTTGGTACAAATCATTCCCTAAGTTCTAGAACTCAGCTGAATCTGGAAAATGAATGGTGTGGCTTTTGAACAAGTTGAGGAGACTAAATTACTTGGTGTTACCTTGGATTGTAAACTGTCATGGTCAAAATATATAGATTTAATGATTGTAAAGATGGGGAGAGTTCTGTCCGTAAGAAAGAGATGCTCTGCTTTTTTGACATGACACACTCCAAAAAGCAAGTTCTGCAGGCTCTAGTTTT
>NC_139988.1:89245712-89275333 GCF_964263955.1 Coregonus lavaretus | reverse complement strand
CAACGTCTTCCTCTGTGCCACATACATTCCCCCCTCAGAGTCACCCTACTTCAATGAAGAGAGTTTCTCCATTCTAGAGGGGGAGATTAGTCACTTTCAGGCCCAAGGCAATGTGCTGGTCTGTGGAGATCTGAATGCTAGAACAGCAGAAGAACTAGACACTATTAACAGTCATGGGGACAAACACCTACCGGGAAGCAACAACCTTTCCCTCCCCACATACCCCCCTAGAAACAACTATGACAAAGTGAAAAACAAAAATGGAGTACAGCTCCTGAAGCTCTGTCGAACACTGGGTCTGTACATAGTCAATGGTAGGTTAAGAGGGGACTCTTTTGGTAGGTACACCTACAGCTCATCCCTTGGCAGCAGTACTGTAGACTACTTCATCACAGACCTTAACCCAGAGTCTCTCAGAGCCTTCACAGTCAGCCCACTGACACCTCTCTCTGACCACAGTAAAATCACAGTGTATCTGAAAAGAGCAGAACCCAACCATGAAGCATCACGGCCCAATAAATTACATGGTACTAAACAGACCTATAGATGGAGTGCAAACAGTACAGAAATCTACCAAAAAGCAATTAGTAGCCAAAAAATACAATCTCTCCTGGACAACTTTTTAGCATTAACATTCTCCTACACCAATGAAGGTATAAATTTGGCCGTTTGGAACATAAACTTTATATTTGACAAATTAGCCTCCTTGGCTAATCTTAAGAAACATAAGAGCAAACCAAAAATAATAGATCATGAAAAATGGTTTGATAATGATTGCAAAAATCTAAGAAAGTCATTGAGAAATATATCTAATCATAAACACAGAGACCCGGACAACAAAAATATACGTCTTCAATATGGGGAAACACTGAAGCAATACAAACACACCCTAAGAACAAAAAAGGAACAGCACATTAGAAATCAGCTGGATGTGATTGAGGAATCCATAGAATCAAACCACTTCTGGGAGAATTGGAATAAATTAAACAAACCTCATAATGAGGAATTGGCTATCCAAAATGGGGATATGTGGAGAAATCACTTTGCAAACCTCTACAGCAATATAACAAAGAGCCCAGAACAACAAGATATACAAGAAAAATTACAAATCCTTGAATCAGCAGTCAAAGACTATCAGAATCCTGTGGATACCCCAATTACAGAACAAGAATTATTGGAAAAACTTTGCACTCTCCAACCCAAAAAGGCCTGTGGTGCTGATGGAATTTTAAATGAAATGATCAAATATACAGACCACAAATTCAAATTGGCTATACTCAAACTCTTCAACATTATCCTAACTGCAGGTATTTTCCCCGATATTTGGAACCAAGGATTGATCACACCAATTTATAAAAATGGAGACAAACTTGACCCAAATAATTACAGAGGAATTTGCGTTAACAGCAACTTGGGGAAAATTCTCTGCAGTATCATAAACAGCAGACTACATAATTTCCTTGATGAACACAACGTCCTAAGCAGAAGCCAGATTGGATTTGTAAAAAATTATCGTACAACAGACCACATTTACACCCTCCAGACTCTAATTGACAAACAAGTAAATCAAAACAAAGGCAAAATCTACTCGTGTTTTGTAGACTTCAAGAAAGCATTTGATTCAATTTGGCACGAAGGTCTTTTTTACAAACTAATAGAAAGTGGTATTGGAGGGAAAACATATGATGTTATTAAATCAATGTACACTAAAAACAAATGTGCGATTAAAATCGGCAACAAGCAAACAGACTTCTTCTCTCAGGGACGTGGAGTGAAACAGGGCTGCCCAATAAGTCCAACACTATTTAACATCTACATTAACGAATTGGCAAAAACATTAGAAGAATCGTCAGCACCTGGTCTCACCCTACACAACACTGAAATCAAGTGTCTGCTGTACGCAGATGACCTGGTGCTACTGTCTCCCACTAAGGAGGGGTTACAGCAGCATCTAGATCATCTGCACAGATTCTGTCAGACCTGGGCCCTGACCGTTAATCTAAAAAAAACGAATATAATGATATTCCAAAAAAGGTCAGGAAATCAGGATGACAAATATAAATTCTATTTGGACACAGTTCTATTAGAACACACCAAAAATTACACATATCTAGGACTAAATATCAGCAACACAGGTAGCTTTCACATGGCTGTGAATGAGCTGAGAGACAAAGCAAGAAGAGCATTCTATGCCATTAAAAGGAATATTAAAATCGAAATTCCAATTAGAATCTGGCTCAAAATTTTCCAATCAGTTATAGAACCAATTGCTCTATATGGCAGCGAAGTATGGGGTCCGCTCTCTAATACTGAATTTACCAAATGGGACAAACATCCAATCGAAATACTGCATGCAGAGTTTTGCAAGACTGTATTGCAAGTGCAAAGAAAAACTCCAAATAATGCATGTAGAGCAGAATTGGGCCAATACCCCCTCCTTATTCGAATAGAAAAAAGAGCCATCAAATTTTACAACCATCTAAAAACAAGTGACCCCAAAACATTCCATCACACAGCTCTACTATGTCAAGAGATGAAACAAGAGAAGAGTCCCCTCAGCCAGCTGGTTCTGAGGCTCAGTTCACTAACCAAAACCAACCTCATAGAGCCTCAGGACAGCACTCAGAAAATCTGGCCCAACCAAATCATCACAAAGCAAAAAGAAAAATATATCACCTATTGGAAAGACACCACAAAAAATCAAAGTAAACTTCAATGCTATTTGGCTCTAAACAGACAGTACATGGTGGCAGACTATCTGACCACTGTGACTGATAGAAAACTGAGAAAAACACTGACTAGGTACAGACTCAGTGAGCACAGTCTGGCTATAGAGACCGGTCGTCACAGGCAAACCTGGCTGCCCAGAGAGGACAGGCTGTGCTCACTCTGCCCCCGGGGGGAGGTAGAGACAGAGCTGCATTTCCTATTACACTGTGACAAATACTCAGACCTAAGAGAATCTTTCTTTCCCAAAATTATCATTCAGTACAACGAATTTGAAACTATAAAAGAGGAAGAAAAAATCAAATATTTATTGGGTGAAAAGCCAAAATGTGCAATTTTGGCAGCCAAATATGTGTCCTCCTGCCACAACCTGAGGGACAGCCAGTGAAAATTGTAATGTAATGTCAATAATATTTCCTGTTTTGTTTTGGCTTTCATAGCATGTAATATGTCTTCTCAGTCATGTTGAGATTGGTCGACTACTATTGCTTTAATGTATTGTTATTCTCATTAATATTGTTGTTGTAGTTGCTGTTAATGGTAAACCCATTTAAACTACTACTATTATTATTGCTGTTGGTCCCACCATTTTTGTTATATGTATACTTTGACAATGTAAGTAATTTTACTTGCCATGTCAATAAAGTCTATTGAATTGAATTGAATTGAGAGAGAGAGAGAGAGAGAGAGAGAGAGGGAGGGAGGGAGGGAGGGAGGGAGGGAGGGAGAGAGATAGAGGGAGGGATATAAGACAAAGGCAGTGATAGGTGGAGTAGAAAAGCAGATGTTTGTGAGCTTCATTAACATACCCAAAGTATTGATCACTCTGGCAGAGAATGAAATACCTGAACCAGCAACCCTGTACTTCCAAAAGCAGGCATGCTAACTGCAGTCCCAACATGACATGAAGCCTTGGAAATTATAGTGTATACTAAATGCAAGATGTACATACAGACCTGTGCACTCACAATTTCTGCTACTCGTCTCGTCCCATTTCTTTTCATTTTTTGCGCCGAGCACTCCATCTGGTGGCCAACACGCTTCCCATCATGGAGAACCTCAGATCCAAATGCCAGCCTGCCTGCCTCTCTCTCTCTCGCTCTCGCTCTCTCTCTCTGATCAATTATCTATTTTGGATGTACAGTAAGTGTCGAGACATTTTATTGTGATTTCATTTGGTTTTGATAAACTGACCCCACCAGCAAGGTTCCCTCAATTTTTTGGGGGGCAATGAGGAATTTTCAGGGCTTGTGAGCAGAAACTTGAATGTTGTGAGAATTCTGTGCAACCTCCGGCGAGCGTTTATATTGAAAACTGAGGCGGTACCTGCTTTAAGTTAGTTTTAAACTGTAGCCAATAGGCTATTGTGAATATTTGAGCCTATCAGAGTGACCTACCAACAAAACCAATGGAGCAAATCCCATAAAATGTTCACATGGAAATAGTTGTTCATTTCTATGATATAGCCTACAGTAGCCTAGCCTATGTGGTGTTCAATGCAGGCCTACACATGTAGTCTAGCAGTTAAGAGCTTTGGGCCAGTAACCAAAAGGTTGCTGGTTCGAAATCCCCTAGCCGACAAGTCTGCTGATGTGCCCTTGAGCAAGGCACTTAACCCTAATTGCGCCTGTTAGTCGCTCTGGATAAGAGTGTCTGCTAAATGACAAACTTTTTTTATTTTATTATGCAGACATTGACATTAAATAATGTTTTTTTTTACTTGGTCTGTAATTTTATTGTGTTGTATGATGCAAGAAACCACTTAACAAAATACTATTAATTAATGCAGAGAACTAGATGATGTAGGCTACCCTCTGCCTATTGGCTTATTTGCATATTCAAGCCTGTCTCAAAACACAACACTGCCCCTTGTACATAAACACACTTTTTTGTCCTCACTCGCTTTTCAAAGACAGCTTAAAATGTACACGTTTTGTGGTCATGTAGAAAGCAGTAATTCCCCCATTGTTGACCAATACTTACCGACAGTGCATTCGGAAACTTGACTTTTTCCACATTCTGTTACGTCACAGCCTTATTCTGAAATTGATTAAATTGTTTTTTTTTCCTCATCAATCTGCACACAATATCCCATAATGACAAAGCAAGATCAGGTTAGTAGAAATGTTTTGTTTTTAAATAATGACAATCATACTTATATAAATGTGCAAACATTTCTAAAAACCTGTTTTCGCTTTGTCATTATGGGGTCACTGAGCAGTCTGTAATGGAACTATCACACTGAGTCACAGAGCAGTCTGTAATGGAACTATCACACTGAGTCACTGAGCAGTCTGTAATGGAACTATCACACTGAGTCACTGAGCAGTCTGTAATGGAACTATCACACTGAGTCACTGAGCAGTCTGTAATGGAACTATCACACTGAGTCACAGAGCAGTCTGTAATGGAACTATCACACTGAGTCACTGAGCAGTCTGTAATGGAACTATCACACTGAGTCACTGAGCAGTCTGTAATGGAACTATCACACTGAGTCACAGAGCAGTCTGTAATGGAACTATCACACTGAGTCACTGAGCAGTCTGTAATGGAACTATCACACTGAGTCACTGAGCAGTATGTAATGGAACTATCACACTGAGTCACAGAGCAGTCTGTAATGGAACTATCACACGGAGTCACAGAGCAGTCTGTAATGGAACTATCACACTGAGTCACAGAGCAGTCTGTAATGGAACTATCACACTGAGTCACTGAGCAGTCTGTAATGGAACTATCACACTGAGTCACTGAGCAGTCTGTAATGGAACTATCACACTGAGTCACTGAGCAGTCTGTAATGGAACTATCACACTGAGTCACTGAGCAGTCTGTAATGGAACTATCACACTGAGTCACTGAGCAGTCTGTAATGGAACTATCACACTGAGTCACTGAGCAGTCTGTAATGGAACTATCACACTGAGTCACTGAGCAGTCTGTAATGGAACTATCACACTGAGTCACTGAGCAGTCTGTAATGGAACTACCACACTGAGTCACTGAGCAGTCTGTAATGGAACTATCACACTGAGTCACAGAGCAGTCTGTAATGGAACTATCACACTGAGTCACTGAGCAGTCTGTAATGGAACTATCACACTGAGTCACTGAGCAGTCTGTAATGGAACTACCACACTGAGTCACTGAGCAGTCTGTAATGGAACTATCACACTGAGTCACAGAGCAGTCTGTAATGGAACTATCACACTGAGTCACTGAGCAGTCTGTAATGGAACTATCACACTGAGTCACTGAGCAGTCTGTAATGGAACTATCACACTGAGTCACTGAGCAGTCTGTAATGGAACTATCACACGGAGTCACTGAGCAGTCTGTAATGGAACTATCACACTGAGTCACAGAGCAGTCTGTAATGGAACTATCACACTGAGTCACTGAGCAGTCTGTAATGGAACTATCACACTGAGTCACAGAGCAGTCTGTAATGGAACTATCACACTGAGTCACTGAGCAGTCTGTAATGGAACTATCACACTGAGTCACTGAGCAGTCTGTAATGGAACTATCACACTGAGTCACTGAGCAGTCTGTAATGGAACTATCACACTGAGTCACTGAGCAGTCTGTAATGGAACTATCACACTGAGTCACAGAGCAGTCTGTAATGGAACTATCACACTGAGTCACAGAGCAGTCTGTAATGGAACTATCACACTGAGTCACTGAGCAGTCTGTAATGGAACTATCACACGGAGTCACTGAGCAGTCTGTAATGGAACTATCACACTGAGTCACAGAGCAGTCTGTAATGGAACTATCACACTGAGTCACTGAGCAGTCTGTAATGGAACTATCACACTGAGTCACTGAGCAGTCTGTAATGGAACTATCACACTGCGTCACTGAGCAGTCTGCAATGGAACTATCACACTGAGTCACTGAGCAGTCTGTAACGGAACTATCACACTGAGTCACTGAGCAGTCTGCAATGGAACTATCACACTGAGTCACTGAGCAGTCTGTAATGGAACTATCACACTGAGTCACTGAGCAGTCTGTAATGGAACTATCACACTGAGTCACTGAGCAGTCTGTAATGGAACTATCACACTGAGTCACTGAGCAGTCTGTAATGGAACTATCACACTGAGTCACTGAGCAGTCTGTAACGGAACTATCACACTGAGTCACAGAGCAGTCTGTAATGGAACTATCACACTGAGTCACTGAGCAGTCTGTAACGGAACTATCACACTGAGTCACTGAGCAGTCTGTAATGGAACTATCACACTGAGTCACAGAGCAGTCTGTAATGGAACTATCACACTGAGTCACTGAGCAGTCTGTAATGGAACTATCACACTGAGTCACTGAGCAGTCTGTAATGGAACTATCACACTGAGTCACTGAGCAGTCTGTAATGGAACTATCACACTGAGTCACTGAGCAGTCTGTAAGGGAACTATCACACTGAGTCACTGAGCAGTCTGTAATGGAACTATCACACTGAGTCACTGAGCAGTCTGTAATGGAACTATCACACTGAGTCACAGAGCAGTCTGTAATGGAACTATCACACTGAGTCACTGAGCAGTCTGTAATGGAACTATCACACTGAGTCACTGAGCAGTCTGTAATGGAACTACCACACTGAGTCACTGAGCAGTCTGTAATGGAACTATCACACTGAGTCACTGAGCCAACGCTGCTACCTGATTGCTGAGGAGGGACAGGAAATAAGGAGCTCTTAAAAGACTGAACACAGCAGGAAAATAAGGTTAGGGATTCTTGAAAGACCGGACAATCTCAACCTTTTTCACAAATCTTTATCTTAATATTAACAAAATTGAAATATATATTTTGATAAACCAAAGTATCAGCTATCAAACCATGTAAAGGAATAACCTCCTATGTTGTTTATTTTTTGGACACCATAAGAGATTTCGTTTTTTACAATTATCGTCCAACAAATGTTTAAAGGCCTTGATTGTTTAATTCTAACATTAGATTATTCAAATACACGTGTCATTTCGGCAACTTCGAAAAAACAACAACTTTATATCAGAGTTGCGCCTGTTGTCATGGCGATAGGTAGACGACTCATCATGGACATAACCCTTTTTAGCATGGACGTTGCCATTGGGGGCTTCCACCATTTTAATGCGGTCAACTGGGTGGGGATTCCTATGAGTTGGGAGCAGTTAGCCAATGGAGAATAATTAATGTGACTACTTCAAAATTGAGATGACCTCAATGGCGCTGCCCATGCTGTCGCAGACGCTATGATGGGACAGATACAAAGATGAGTCCTCTATTTTTCTCTATGGGCTGTTGTTCAAATGCACATCTGCCCTCTCATTGGCAAGAATGGTTCCATCTGATCTCGCCTCCTCCCATCTTTGAGGATATGCATTTCCATTGTTAGAGCGATCACTTGAATATCTTGTCAATATAATAGACAATCTTTGACTACATGTTATGGTGTAGCTGACCCAGCTCATTCCTGAATCATTTAGGATTTTAGACAAATCTGACAGAGTTGACCAAATCTCCTGACATCTTTTAGGAAACACAGTTTGGAGATAAATATTATCTATTGCAAGAAACTACATAAGATAAATTTCCTGTTAATATCCATTATTGCCCGTTTTTAGAGTTATAAAAACTTTTTTTTGGAGAGTTTGAAATTGGGATCCTTTGCTCCAGACGAGGGCATTTCTAGGCATAGAGCCGACATGGAAATGAATAATATTGAAAGTATTTAGAAAATTCCAAAAACAAATATTTTCCCTTACATACAGTGCCACGAAAAAGTATTTGCCACCTTTCTGATGTTCTTTATTTTTGCATATTTTTTATGCTAAATGTTATCAGATCTTCAACCAAAACCTAATATTAGATAAAGGGAACCTACAAAAATATATACTTATTTTATTTATTCAATTAACAAAGTTATGCAACACCCAATTCCCCTGTGTGAAAAAGTAATTGCCCCCTTACACTCAATAACTGGTTGTGCCACCTTTAGCTGCAATGACTGCAACCAAATGCTTCCTGTAGTTGTTAATCAGTCGCTCATGTCACTGTGGAGGAATTTTGGCCCACTCTTGCATGCAGAACTGCTTTAACTCAGCAACATTGTCATGGTTCCACCTGTCACCAGAGGGCGGCAGAGACTTCCCTACAGACTATTATGACACAGGTATTTTCTAGTACTAATTATGATTCCCTAGAGGTGTGTTTTCTGTTATTGTTTGCAGAAGCTTGATTTGTTTGCCGTGTGCGGTGGCTCCTAAGTGACTTCGAGTCTTAGTGTTTGTTGTCTTACTTTGTACCTGCTGTTGAACGTTTTCCAGTAAAGTATTTGTTTTTTCCTAAACCACTGGTTAATCGTCTGGTTCTCTTCTCTGCTCCTGGGTTCTACCTCACCATGTCACAAACATTTGTGGGTTTCAAGTAAGAACTGCTCGTTTCAAGTCCTGCCACAACATCTCAATTGGGATTAGGTCTGGACTTTGACTAGGCCATTCCAAAACTTCAAATGTGTTGCTTTTTAACCATTTTCATGTAGACTTAATTGTGTGTTTTGGATCATTGTCTTGCTGCATGACCCAGCTGCGTTTCAGCTCACAGATGGATGGCCTGACATTCTCATGTAGAATTATCTGATACAGAGCAGAATTCATAGTTCCTTCTATTAAGGCAAGTCATCCAGGACCTGAGACAGCAAAGCATCCCCAAACTATCACACTACCACCACCATGCTTGACCGTTGGTATGAGGTTCATACTGTGGAATGCAGTGTTTTGTTTTCGCCAGACATAATGGGACCCATCTCGTCCAAAAATGTGACTCAAGTTTGCCAAGAAGCATCTGGATGATCACTTGGAAGAATGTTTTATGAACAGATGATTCAAAAGTATAACTTTTTGGACGACATAGGTCCCATAATGCCTGCCGAAAACCAAACACTGCATTCCACAGTAAGAACATTATACCAATGGTCAAGCATGGTGGTGGTAGTGTGATGGTTTGGGGATGCTTTGCTGCCTCAGGACCTAATCTGTTCTGAGCTATATTGGGTTGAAATATAGCTGCAGAATTAACATTGCATAGAGGAAAATATCATAATTTTGCTATGTAAGTTCATGTAAGAACTTCTGACTGCAGCCGACTTACAATAAATGTATTTGCAGAACATGTTTCAGACTTCATATTCCGTGCTTATTGGTGCTAAACTACATGACTAAATATTGTGTGTCATACACCAGTATGTCACAATCCCCTGCAACCAGTAGAACGTGAAATTACGTAAATGTAGCTAGGCCTAGACTTCAGTTCAGCTGACCTCACAACACATAAGTGCATCAGGTTTGCATCCAGGAATGTCCACCATGTGAACTGTTGTTGACTTGGGTAATGATTTCATGGTAGGGAAGTTGATTTCAGATTATATATACACTGCTCAAAAAAATAAAGGGAACACTTAAACAACACAATGTAACTCCAAGTCAATCACACTTCTGTGAAATCAAACTGTCCACTTAGGAAGCAACACCGATTGACAATAAATGTCACATGCTGTTGTGCAAATGGAATAGACAACAGGTGGAAATTATAGGCAATTAGCAAGACACCCCCAATAAAGGACTGGTTTTGCAGGTGGTGACCACAGACCACTTCTCAGTTCCTATGCTTCCTGGCTGATGTTTTGGTCACTTTTGAATGCTGGCGGTGCTTTCACTCTAGTGGTAGCATGAGACAGAGTCTACAACCCACACAAGTGGCTCAGGTAATGCAGCTCATCCAGGATGGCACATCAATGCGAGTTGTGGCAAGAAGGTTTGCTGTGTCTGTCAGCGTAGTGTCCAGAGCATGGAGGCGCTACCAGGAGACAGGCCAGTACATCAGGAGATGTGGAGGAGGCCGTAGGAGGGCAACAGCCCAGCAGCAGGACTGCTACCTCCGCCTTTGTGCAAGGAGGAGCAGGAGGAGCACTGCCAGAGCCCTGCAAAATGACCTCCAGCAGGCCACAAATGTGCATGTGTCTGCTCAAACGGTCAGAAACAGACTCCATGAAGGTGGTATGAGGGCCCAACGTCCACAGGTGGGGGTTGTGCTTACAGCCCAACACCGTGCAGGACGTTTGGCATTTGCCAAAGAACACCAAGATTGGCAAATTCGCCACTGGCGCCCTGTGCTCTTCACAGATGAAAGCAGGTTCACACTGAGCACGTGACAGACGTGACAGAGTCTGGAGACGCCGTGGAGAACGTTCTGCTGCCTGCAACATCCTCCAGCATGACCGGTTTGGCGGTGGGTCAGTCATGGTGTGGGGTGGTATTTCTTTGGGGGGCCGCACAGCCCTCCATGTGCTCGCCAGAGGTAGCCTGACTGCCATTAGGTACCGAGATGAGATCCTCAGACCTCTTGTGAGACCATATGCTGGTGCGGTTGGCCCTGGGTTCTTCCTAATGCAAGACAATGCTAGACCTCATGTGGCTGGAGTGTGTCAGCAGTTCCTGCAAGAGGAAGGCATTGATGCTATGGACTGGCCCGCCCGTTCCCCAGACCTGAATCCAATTGAGCACATCTGGGACATTTACATTTACATTTTTTACATTTTAGTCATTTAGCACACGCTCTTATCCAGAGCGACTTACAGGAACAATTAGGGTTAAGTGCCTTGCTCAAGGGCACAACGACAGATTTTTCACCTAGTCGGCTCGGGGATTAGAACCAGCGACCTTTCGGTTACTGGTACAACGCTCTTAACCACTAAGCTACCTGCCGCCCCAGGGACATCATGTCTCGCTCCATCCACCAACGCCACGTTGAACCACAGACTGTCCAGGAGTTGGCGGATGCTTTAGTCCAGGTCTGGGAGGAGATCCCTCAGGAGACCATCCGCCACCTCATCAGGAGCATGCCCAGGCGTTGTAGGGAGGTCATACAGGCACGTGGAGGCCACACACACTACTGAGCTTCATTTTGACTTGTTTTAAGGACATTACATCAAAGTTGGATCAGCCTGTATTGTGGTTTTCCACTTTAATTTTGAGGGTGACTCCAAATCCAGTGTCACGACTGTCTGGGAGATGCGGTAAACGAAGTCAGGCGCAGGACACAGAACTCTCGGATACGTACTTTAATACGAAAAGGATCCAAAAGGACACAGAAATAACTCCACGCAGGGAGGAAATAACCCGCTCACAAAATAGACAACTGTGAAGGGGAAAACAATCACACACAAAGTACTAATGGTAGACAGGGGTAATTATAAGGGAAACAATTAACATAATGACGAACAGGTGTAAACAATACAGACAAAACTAAACAAACACCGATAACATCGAACGGCAGTAGCCAGTACTCCGGGGACGACGAACGCTGAAGCCTGCCCGAGCAAGAAGGAGGAGCAGCCTCGGCAGAATCTGTGACAGTACCCCCCCCCTTAACGCGCGGCTCCAGCCATGCGCCGACCCCGGCCTCGGGGACGGCCAGGAGGACGCGGAGCAGGGCGAGTTGGGTGACTCCGGTGGAACTCTGTCAACAGGGAGGGATCTAGGATGTCCCTCCTAGGGACCCAGCACCGTTCCTTCGGACCGTACCCCTCCCACTCCACGAGATACTGCAGACCCCCCATCCGACGCCTCGAATCCACGATGGAACGGACTGAGTACGCCGGAGCCCCTTCGATGTCTAGTGGGGGCGGAGGGGCCTCTCGGACCTCATTCTCCTGGAGTGGACCAGCTACCACCGGCCTGAGGAGAGACACATGGAACGAGGGGTTAATGCGATAATTAACAGGCAGCTGTAACCTATAACATACCTCGTTCAATCTCCTCAGGACTTTAAATGGCCCCACAAACCGCCGGCCCAGCTTCCGGCAGGGCAGGTGAAGGGGCAGGTTTCTGGTCGAGAGCCAGACCCGATCTCCCGGTGCATAAACCGGACCCTCACTGCGGTGGCGATCGGCGCTCGCCTTTTGCCGTCTGATGGCCCGCTGCAGATGGACGTGCGCAGCATTCCATGTCTCCTCCGAGCGCCGAAAACATTCATCCACCGCAGGAGCCTCGATCTGGCTCTGATGCCAGGGTGCCAGAACCGGCTGATAGCCCAACACACACTGGAAAGGAGTGAGATTAGTGGAGGAGTGACGGAGTGAGTTTTGGGCTATCTCTGCCCAGGGAATATACCCCGACCACTCCTCCTGCCGGTCCTGGCAGTAGGACCTCAGAAACCTACCCACATCTTGGTTTACTCTCTCCACCTGCCCATTACTCTCAGGGTAAAAACCAGAGGTAAGGCTGATCGAGAACCCCAAACGTTCCATAAACGCCCTCCACACTCTAGAGGTGAACTGGGGACCCCGATCAGACAATATATCCTCAGGCACCCCGTAGTGCCAGAAAACGTGAGTAAACAGGGCTTCGGCCGTTTGTAGGGCTGTAGGAAGACCTGGCATAGGGATGAGACGGCAGGACTTAGAAAACCGATCCACAACGACCAAGATCGTGGTATTCCCCTGGGAGGGGGGAAGGTCCGTGACAAAATCCACCAACAGGTGAGACCACGGCCGTTTTGGAACGGGGAGAGGTTGTAACTTCCCCCTGGGCAGGTGTCTAGGCACCTTACACTGGGCGCACACCGAGTAGGAAGAAACGTAAACTCTCACGTCCTTAGCTAAGGTGGGCCACCAGTACTTCCCGCTAAGACAGTGCACCGTCCGACCAATACCAAGATGACCAGAGGAGGGTGACGTGTGAGCCCAATAAATCAGTCGGCCACGGACCTCGAGCGGCACGTACCTCCGTCCCTCTGGACACTCTGGGGGAGAAGGGTCGGTACGTGCCACGAGACAAGACTCCGGTAGTATGGGAGTGGGCTCAATGGACCTCTCCTCTGTGTCATATCGTTGGGACAGGGCGTCTGCCTTAACGTTCTGTGACCCAGGGATATACGTGATCTTAAAGACAAACCGGGCCAGAAACATGGCCCACCTAGCCTGACGAGGGTTCAGTCTCTTCGCTGCCCGGATGTACTCCAGGTTACGATGGTCAGTCAGAATGAGAAAAGGGTGGTTAGCCCCCTCAAGCCAATGTCTCCACACCTTCAGGGCCTGGACCACAGCTAGCAGCTCCCTGTCCCCCATGTCATAATTGCGCTCCGCCGGACTGAGCTTCTTAGAATAGAAAGCACAGGGGCGGAGTTTTGGAGGCGTGCCCGAGCGCTGAGACAGTATAGCACCGATCCCCGCCTCGGACGCATCCACCTCGACTTGGAACGCCAAAGAGGGATCCGGATGTGCCAGCACTGGAGCTGAGATGAACAGGTCCTTCAAATGACTAAACGCCCTGTCCGCCTCAGCCGACCACTGCAAACGCACCGGGCCCCCCTTTAGCAGGGAGGTAATGGGAGCCACTACCTGTCCAAAACCCCGGATAAACCTCCGGTAGTAATTGGCAAAACCCAAAAACCGCTGCACCTCCTTTACTGTAGTTGGAGTCTGCCAATTACGCACGGCTGAAACGCGGTCAATCTCCATCTCCACCCCTGACGCAGACAACCGGTGTCCCAGGAAGGAGATGGACTCCTGGAAAAACAGACATTTCTCTGCCTTCACATACAGATCATGCTCCAACAGTCTACCCCGCACCCGACGTACCAGGGACACATGCTCGGTACGTGTAGCGGAGTATATCAGAATGTCATCAATATACACCACTACCCCCTGTCCATGCAAATCCCGGAAAATCTCGTCTACAAATGATTGGAAGACTGAAGGAGCATTCATTAGACCGTATGGCATGACGAGGTACTCATTGTGACCCGAGGTGGTACTGAAGGCTGTTTTCCACTCATCTCCCTCCCGAATGCGCACCAGGTTGTAAGCGCTCCTGAGATCCAATTTTGTGAAGAAGCGTGCCTCGTGTAATGACTCCGTCATACTAGCAATCAGAGGGAGAGGATAGCTGTATTTAATAGTGATCTGATTGAGACTACGGTAATCAATACACGGGCGTAAACCCCCATCCTTGTTCTTCACAAAAAATGTACTTGAGGACGCAGGAGAAGTGGAAGGCCGTATGTATCCCTGTCTCAAGGATTCGGCGACGTATGTCTCCATAGCAGCCGTCTCCTCCTGAGACAGAGGATACACATGGCTGCGAGGGAGCGCCGCGCCAACCTGGAGGTCTATCGCACAATCCCCCTGTCGATGAGGTGGTAATTGAGTCGCCTTCTTCTTACAGAAGGCGCTTGCCAAATTGGCATACTCAGGAGGAATGTGCATTGTGGGCATTTGGTTCGGACTCTCCACCGTCGTTGCCCCTACGGAAACACCTACACACCGCCCCACACACTGATCAGACCATCCCTTGAGAGCCCTCTGTTGCCATGAAATGTTGGGGTCATGAGATATTAACCAGGGAAGTCCCAACACCACTGGAAACGCAGGAGAGTCAATTAAATACAACTGTATAGTCTCCTCATGACCCTTCTGCGTTTTCATCTTCAGTGGCGCTGTGACCTCCCTAATCAATCCCGACCCCAAAGGCCGGCTATCTAGGGCATGGATAGGGAAGGGCACATCGACTGGTAATATAAGGATCCCTAACTTATATGAGAAATGGCGATCGATAAAATTCCCAGCTGCGCCTGAATCGACTAGCGCCTTATGCTGGGAGTAAGAAGAAACTTCTGGAAACATCACTTGGATACACATATGAACAGCAGAGAGCTCTGGGTGAGTTGGGACCTTACTCACCGGGAATGACTCATCAGTGCGCTGCCTGCTGCCTCGAATCCGAGGAGACCCTCTCAGCACCGAACCGCCGTGTGTCCTCGGCGGCCACAGTTGGTGCAGGGGACAGCCTACTTCCTGGCCTCCCTACTACCAGCACCCCTGAGCTCCATAGGGCTCGGCTCGGAAGTGCTGGGGGATGGAATGGACGGCCCCAGCGCTGGACGTCCGCGGGTATCCAACAGGGTATCCAAGCGAATCGACATGTCCACCAGCTGATCGAAGCTTAGGTTGGTGTCCCTGCAGGCCAGCTCTTGACGAACGTCCTCCCTCAGGCTGCATCTGTAGTGGTCGATGAGGGCCCTCTCATTCCATCCCGAATTGGCAGCCAGAGTCCGGAAGTCCAGTGCGAATTCCTGCGCGCTCCTCCTCCCCTGTCTGAGGTGGAATAGATGCTCACCCGCCGCCTTCCCCTCCGGGGGATGATCGAACACTGCCCTGAAGCGGCGGGTGAACTCCGCATAGTTCACAGTAGCGGCGTCTATCCCTCCCCACTCGGCGTTGGCCCACTCCAGTGCCTTGCCGGACAGACAGGAGATGAGGGCGGACACGCTCTCGTATCCCGAGGGTGCCGGGTGAATGGTTGCCAGGTAAAGTTCCACCTGGAGCAGGAAACCCTGACACCCGGCTGCGGTGCCATCATAAGCCCTCGGGAGCGAGAGCCGAATCCCACTGGACTCCGGGTGTGAGACGATAGGAGTAGCCGATGGTGGTGGTATCGTTGGAGGAGGTGTGGGCAAACCTCCTCTCTCCCATCGTCCCAAAGTGTTCATAACGTTATCCATAGCGGCACCAAGATTTTGGAGCATCGCTGCCTGTTGTAGGACGCGCTCCTCGAGTGATCCAGTCGGTGCCGTCGCTCCTGCTGACTCCATGGTAAGGTGTGTGATTCTGTCACGACTGTCTGTGAGATGCGGTAAACGAAGTCAGGCGCAGGACACAGAACTCTCGGATACGTACTTTTAATACGAAAAGGATCCAAAAGGACACAGAAATAACTCCACGCAGGGAGGAAATAACCCGCTCACAAAACAGACAACCGTGAAGGGGAAAACAATCACACACAAAGTACAGAGGAGAGACAGGGGTAATTATAAGGGAAATAATTAACATAATGACGAACAGGTGTAAACAATACAGACAAAATTAAACAAACACAGATAACATCGAACGGCAGCAGCTAGTACTCCGGGGACGACGAACGCCGAAGCCTGCCCGAGCAAGGAGGAGGAGCAGCCTCGGCAGAATCCGTGACAATCCTACAGAATCTATGGGTTCAAATATCCTATATAATCTATGGGTTCAAATATACTATAGAATCTATGGGTTCAAATATGCAATAGAATCTATGGGTTCAAATATCCTATAGAATCTATGGGTTCAAATATACTACAGAATCTATGGGTTCAAATATCCTACATAATCTATGGGTTCAAATATCCTATATCAAAGAACAGGATCAATGTAGCAAAAGGAGGTTCAAGGCTAGCATCTTTATTACCCTGGAACAATTGATGCTGTCCTGTTTAGTCTTCTTCCTTTGAATAATTGATGCTACCTCTGTTATTGTCACGATCGTCAAAAGGAGCGGACCAATGCGCAGCGTTGCGAGTGAACATGATATTTATTAAATAACGTACTCACGAAAACAAAACAAAAGACGATACGTGAAGTCCTCAAGTTACAAAATACTGACACACGGCACATGTAACAAGGAAACAGGAAACAATAACCCACAAAACAAAGGAGAAAACACACAGAATATATATGGCTCCCAATCAGAGATAACGAGCCGACAGCTGACACTCGTTACCTCCGATTGGGAGTCATAGACCAATCACCATAGACACAACCAAAATGAAACTCACCCATCCCCAACACCACCAAAAGAAATACACCCAAACACATGAAAATGAACAACCCTGGCTCAATTATAAAGTCCATAGAGCCAGAGTGTCACAGTACCCCCCCCTAAAGGTGCGAACTCCGGGCGCACCAACATCAGGACTAGGGGAGGGTCTGGGTGGGCGTCTGTCCACGGTGGCGGCTCTGGCCCCGGTCGTGATCCCCACCCCACCACAGTCACAACCTGCTTCGGTAGCCTCCTCCCAATGACCACCCTCCAACTAACCCCACCTGGACTAAGGGGCAACACCGGACTAAGGGACAGCATCGGCCTAAGGGGCAGCACCGGGATAAGGGGCAGCACCGGGATAAGGGGCAGCACCGGGACAAGGGGCAGCACCGGGACAAGGGGCAGCACCGGGCTAAGGGGCAGCACCGGACTAAGGGGCAGCACCGGACTACGGGGCAGCACCGGGCTAAGGGACAGTACCTGACTAAGGGGCAGCACCGGACTAAGGGGCAGTACCAGGCTGAATGGCGGATCCCGGCTGGTCGGCTCTGGCGGATCCCGGCTGGACGGCTCTGGCGGATCCCGGCTGGACGGCTCTGGCGGATCCCGGCTGGACGGCTCTGGCGGATCCTTGCTGGACGGCTCTGGCGGATCCTGGCTAGACGGCTCTGGCGGATCCTGGCTGGACGGCTCTGGCGGATCCTGGCTGGACGGCTCTGGCGGATCCTGGCTGGACGGCTCTGGCGGATCCTGGCTAGACGGCTCTGGCGGATCCTGGCTGGACGGCTCTAGCGGATCCTGGCTGGACGGCTCTGGCGGATCCTGGCTGGACGGCTCTGGCGGATCCTGGCTAGACGGCTCTGGCGGATCCTGGCTGGACGGCTCTGGCGGATCCTGGCTGGACGGCTCTGGCGGATCCTGGCTGGACGGCTCTGGCGGATCCTGGCGGGACGGCTCTGGCGGATCCAGGCTGGACGGCTCTGGCGGATCCTGGCGGGACGGCTCTGGCGGATCCAGGCTGGACGGCTCTGGCGGATCCTGGCTGGACGGCTCTGGCGGATCCTGGCTGGACGGCTCTGGCGGATCCTGGCTGGACGGCTCTGGCGGATACTGGCTGGCTGACGGATCTGGCTGCTCATGGCTGGCTGACGGATCTGGCTGCTCATGGCTGGCTGACGGATCTGGCTGCTCATGGCTGGCTGACGGATCTGGCTGCTCATGGCTGGCTGACGGATCTGGCTGCTCATGGCTGGCTGACGGATCTGGCTGCTCATGGCGGGCTGACGGATCTGGCTGCTCATGGCTGGCTGACGGATCTGGCTGCTCATGGCTGGCTGACGGATCTGGCTGCTCATGGCTGGCTGACGGATCTGGCTGCTCATGGCTGGCTGACGGGTCTGGCTGCTCATGGCTGGCTGACGGGTCTGGCTGCTCATGGCTAGCTGACGGATCTGGCTGCTCATGGCTGGCTGACGGATCTGGCTGCTCATGGCTGGCTGACGGATCTGGCTGCTCATGGCTGGCTGACGGATCTGGCTGCTCATGGCTGGCTGACGGATCTGGCTGCTCCTGGCTGGCTGATGGTGCTGGCTGGGAGGCTGGCGGTGGAGGCGGACCCCAGCCTCGGATTGCAGTCATCACCTCCAGCAGGGCGGCTCCCATCTGCAGGAGCTGCTCTTTCTGGTCCCGAACCCGAGCTTCCAGTCTAGTATGGGCTGCGTCGGCTCCTGCTGATTCCATAGCAGGTGTATGATTCTGTCTGGCGGCAGGCTCTAGCGGCTCCTGTCTGGCGGAAGGCTCTAGCGGCTCCGATCTGGCGGACGGCTCTGAAGGCTCATGGCAGACGGACGGCTTTGCAGGCTCAGTACAGACGGGCGGCTTATGCAGCGCTTGGCAGACGGGCAGTTCAGACGCCCTAGGGCAGACGGCAGACTCTGGCCGGCTGGCGACGCACATCGTGGACCTGGTGCGTGGAGTAGGAACAGGCCGGTCCATACCGGGAACACACACCAATGGCCTTAACTGCGGATCAGGAACAGGCCGGACCGGACTGGTAACACACTTCAGTCTCTCATGCCGTGCCACAACAACTTCCCTCCTTCCACTCGCCAATGGCTCCCGTACTCCGTTAGCCTTCTCTCCTTTTCTCCCTGTGGCAGCCTCCTGCTGCCCAGCTGCCCAAGCCATGTGCCCCCCCCAAAAAATTTCTTGGGGTTGCCTCTCTTCCACGGGCTTCCAGCCTCGCCTTCGCGCTGCCTCCTCGTACCACCTCCTCTCGGCTTTGGCTGCCTCCAGCTCTTCACGAGGGAGGCGATATTCTCCCGGTTGTGCCCAAGGATCCTTTCCGTCCAATAACTCTTCCCATGTCCAGACCCTCGGCTCCTGGACACGCTTGTTACGCTGCTTGGTCCTTTTGTGGTGGGTTATTCTGTCACGATCGTCAAAAGGAGCGGACCAATGCGCAGCGTTGCGAGTGAACATGATATTTATTAAATAACGTACTCACGAAAACAAAACAAAAGACGATACGTGAAGTCCTCAAGTTACAAAATACTGACACACGGCACATGTAACAAGGAAACAGGAAACAATAACCCACAAAACAAAGGAGAAAACACACAGAATATATATGGCTCCCAATCAGAGATAACGAGCCGACAGCTGACACTCGTTACCTCCGATTGGGAGTCATAGACCAATCACCATAGACACAACCAAAATGAAACTCACCCATCCCCAACACCACCAAAAGAAATACACCCAAACACATGAAAATGAACAACCCTGGCTCAATTATAAAGTCCATAGAGCCAGAGTGTCACAGTTATTCACAAGTAATTCACTTATCTTCACTTACATTCTGTCCTATAGAGTATTGATAGAGCATTTTTAAGTGTCTTTTTATTGTATTGTTCTTGATCTGAATGCCTCATCTTTAGGCAGCTGTTGTACAGCACAACATTCTAAAACGAGCTAGTTTTAACTCTGATGGTCAACTCCAGTCCTCAGGAGCTTGATTGGTGACACACTTTTGCCCCAGCCCCAGCTAACACGTGACTCCTATAATCAACTAATCATGGTCTTCAGTTTAGAATGCAATTAGTTTATTCAGGTGTGATAGTTAATTCTATAGACAGAATATAGACAAAATGTTATTATATATTTCAGCTGAAGGAGACTACAATAACAAGTCTCAAAGGTGAAGCGTCTAAAACTGCAAGGACAACTTTGTGGAGACGTCACCACGCAGGACAGGTTGTAGTAAGGATACCTGTGAGCTGGGATGGACCGGAGCGTTCCCTGTTGTCAGACTGTGAGCTGGGAAGGACCGGAGCGTTCCCTGTTGTCAGACTGTGAGCTGGGAAGGACCGGAGCGTTCCCTGTTGTCAGACTGTGAGCTGGGATGGACCGGAGCGTTCCCTGTTGTCAGACTGTGAGCTGGGAAGGACCGGAGCGTTCCCTGTTGTCAGACTGTGAGCTGGGAAGGACCGGAGCGTTCCCTGTTGTCAGACTGTGAGCTGGGATGGACCGGAGCGTTCCCTGTTGTCAGACTGTGAGCTGGGAAGGACCGGAGCGTTCCCTGTTGTCAGACTGTGAGCTGGGAAGGACCGGAGCGTTCCCTGTTGTCAGACTGTGAGCTGGGATGGACCGGAGCGCTCCCTGTTGTCAGACTGTGAGCTGGGAAGGACCGGAGCGTTCCCTGTTGTCAGACTGTGAGCTGGGATGGACCGGAGCGTTCCCTGTTGTCAGACTGTGAGCTGGGAAGGACCGGAGCGTTCCCTGTTGTCAGACTGTGAGCTGGGAAGGACCGGAGCGTTCCCTGTTGTCAGACTGTGAGCTGGGATGGACCGGAGCGTTCCCTGTTGTCAGACTGTGAGCTGGGAAGGACCGGAGCGTTCCCTGTTGTCAGACTGTGAGCTGGGATGGACCGGAGCGTTCCCTGTTGTCAGACTGTGAGCTGGGAAGGACCGGAGCGTTCCCTGTTGTCAGACTGTGAGCTGGGAAGGACCGGAGCGTTCCCTGTTGTCAGACTGTGAGCTGGGATGGACCGGAGCGCTCCCTGTTGTCAGACTGTGAGCTGGGAAGGACCGGAGCGTTCCCTGTTGTCAGACTGTGAGCTGGGAAGGACCGGAGCGTTCCCTGTTGTCAGACTGTGAGCTGGGATGGACCGGAGCGTTCCCTGTTGTCAGACTGTGAGCTGGGAAGGACCGGAGCGTTCCCTGTTGTCAGACTGTGAGCTGGGAAGGACCGGAGCGTTCCCTGTTGTCAGACTGTGAGCTGGGAAGGACCGGAGCGTTCCCTGTTGTCAGACTGTGAGCTGGGAAGGACCGGAGCGTTCCCTGTTGTCAGACTGTGAGCTGGGAAGGACCGGAGCGTTCCCTGTTGTCAGACTGTGAGCTGGGAAGGACCGGAGCGTTCCCTGTTGTCAGACTGTGAGCTGGGAAGGACCGGAGCGTTCCCTGTTGTCAGACTGTGAGCTGGGAAGGACCGGAGCGTTCCCTGTTGTCAGACTGTGAGCTGGGAAGGACCGGAGCGTTCCCTGTTGTCAGACTGTGAGCTGGGAAGGACCCGGAGCGTTCCCTGTTGTCAGACTGTGAGCTGGGATGGACCGGAGCGTTCCCTGTTGTCAGACTGTGAGCTGGGAAGGACCGGAGCGTTCCCTGTTGTCAGACTGTGAGCTGGGAAGGACCGGAGCGTTCCCTGTTGTCAGACTGTGAGCTGGGAAGAACCGGAGCGTTCCCTGTTGTCAGACTGTGAGCTGGGAAGGACCGGAGCGTTCCCTGTTGTCAGACTGTGAGCTGGGAAGGACCGGAGCGTTCCCTGTTGTCGGACTGTGAGCTGGGATGGACCGGAGCGTTCCCTGTTGTCAGACTGTGAGCTGGGAAGGACCGGAGCGTTCCCTGTTGTCAGACTGTGAGCTGGGAAGGACCGGAGCGTTCCCTGTTGTCAGACTGTGAGCTGGGAAGGACCGGAGCATTACCTGTTGTCAGACTGTGAGCTGGGAAGGACCGGAGCGTTCCCTGTTGTCAGACTGTGAGCTGGGATGGACCGGAGCGTTCCCTGTTGTCAGACTGTGAGCTGGGAAGGACCGGAGCATTCCCTGTTGTCAGACTGTGAGCTGGGATGGACCGGAACGTTCCCTGTTGTCAGACTTGGTGGTTCCCGGGAAGTGTACTCAGAATTGTTGTTGAAAGAGGTGGGCCTACAACCAAACATATGAATCATATAAATGAGGGAAGTTTGTGTGAAAAACAATACTTGTGCATTTTTTAAATCTAGCATATATTCATCATTGTTGTGCTTTTGGAATGGTTTTAGAATTATTTACTAAACTGTTCTATTTTCCTGGATATCTATGCTCTTGAAAGTTTACACTTCAAATTAGCAGACCTACAGGTGGGTAGATATCCAGAAAGACGACTGGACTACCCTGGTGTAAATACAGTACAAAACAAGTCGGTCTGATTACACAGATCAGGTCAAATAGTTTTATTAGGGAGATGAACATGAATACAAGGTAGTCTCTGTAACCTTCCTCAAAATAACAAAAGCACAGTGTAAGGGAAACATTCTGATAAAGTACTGAACTGATATCACCCAGACCAAGGAAAAAATGTAATAAAAAATTACAGTGTAGTCGTGGAAAGTGTTAACCTGTTATGTAAACATACTTGATAATCAATAAATGGAATACTGCAGTGGTGAAATGGCAGCAGTTGTGTATTGTAAGGTGCAGGAGTCTCCCTGCAATTCATGCAGGTGCACCAGCGAGGTTCTCCGGAGACCCTGTGATAGTTCTCCTGTACTCCATGATGTCAGAAATCACTCCAGGTAGACGGGAAGTGGACAGCTCCAGCACCCCTCCCCTTTTTGCAATTTTGCAATTTTGCCTGAAATTATAAGAAAATAATGAAATTACTGAATGCAGCCCAATGTTGTGTGACATGATTATAATGTTGTGAAATGGGTAAACAGTACCACAGGTGAAATATTTTTACTAACCTTCATCTCGTCCAGCCTCTCTTCTTGCAGTCGGGCAGCCCTTTTCAAGGTGTTCCTGTCCAATTATTTCTGCACCTGTGCCCATGGACGGTCTGCGGCTCTTCAAAACTAAAATCCTACAGAAAAAAAAAACATGTACACAACACTTATTATGATCGTATTGTAATGCTCACTACATGGTCTTTTATGTATAACCAATAAAGATTTTCACGCAGAAGAGTCTAGAATAACGCTTCTACGATCCGTACACAACGTCTTCATAGCCATTGCTCTGGAGAATCAAGACAAGGGGCATCCCAGTAACGTTATTAGCTAGCTAGTAAAGGAGTCAGAGAAGGGCAAAGGACTTTCCAAATCCAAGGTTATAGTCCCATGTAGCTCAGTTGGTGGAGCATGGAGCTTGCAACGCCAGGTTTGTGGGTTTGATTCCCACGGGGGGACCAGTATGAGAAACGGTAAGTTGCTCTGGATAGGAGCATCAGCTAAATGACTAAAATGTAATAAAAACCTAAAAGAAATCCATGAATGCTGAGCTACTAAAATTCATTCCATGGAGGGCTGAGTGTCTGAGTGTTTTTCCTTTCAATTAAGACCCAGACAACCAGGTGAGTGGAGTTCCTTGCCAATTAGTGACCTTAATTTATCAATTAAGTATAAGGGTGGAGCGAAAACCCGCAGCCACTTGGCCCTCCGTGGAATGAGTTTGACACGTGCCCTAGAGCATTACAAATAAATACAGAAATCCGGAAGGCATTTGAACACAGTCTGGAACAAAGACAAGATCCACATATGAGACCAGTGTTGCCAACTCCCCAGTAAGGAGAGTCGCTATTGGCTGTCCTAGAAGTCGCTAGAAGTCGCTAAATGACATCATCGCCATAATTTGCATAATTGGCCATGTGCATGTAGTTGTGATGGATGCTGTAGGAGAGAGGAATAACGCTGTAGAAGAGAGGAATAACGCTGTAGGAGAGAGGAATAACGCTGTAGGAGAGAGGAATAACGCTGTAGGAGAGAGGAATAACGTCGTGGGAGAGACAAAAAGTGAGTAAAAAACACCCTACATTTACATCCCGCCCTGAATGTAAGCCAGGGCGGGATCAGCCAGCGGCGGCTTCCCGCATGCGCGATTCATTTGCAGTCTGGACGCAGAGGGGTGAACATCTCCTGCTCTGACTGCTGCTGGGAGGGACTGCTGCGAGGACTGGGCCGCCTGTGTGAGACAGGCCTATACACTGAGTGTACAAAACATTAAGAACGCCTGCTCTTTCCATGACATAGACTGACCAGGAGAAAACGATGATCCTTTATTGATGTCACTTGTTAAATCCACTTCAATCAGTGTAGATGAAGGGGAGGAGACAGGTTAAATAATATTTTTTAAGCCTTGAGACAATTGAAACATGGATTGTGTATGTGTGCCAAGAACTGTGTATGTGTGTCAAGAACTGCAATGCTGCTGGGTTTTATCACGCTCAACAGTTTCCCTTGTGTATCAAGAATGGTCCACCACCCAAAGGACATCCAGCCAACTTGACACAACTGTAGGAAGTATCGGAGTCAACATGGGCCAGCATCCCTGTGGAACGCTTTCAACACCTTGTAGAGTCCATGCCCCGATGAATTGAGGCTGTTCTGAGGGCAAAAGGGTATGAGGGGGTGCAACTCAATATTAGGAAGGTGTTCTTAATGTTTTGTACACTCAGTGTTCATATGTGCCCTTTGCTATATATCTGGAGCTAAATATTTTTATAATTTAATTATAGGTTGCTCTTTTTCTATTATTCCAGGTTTTATTTTAAAAATTCAGCAAACGGAAATAAACAATGGACTAAAAAAAACTTTCAGTTTCTCTTCCTGGCTCAGCCACATCATGCCAGGGTATATCTGGTGGTCTGTCTCCTCAGCCACATCATGCCAGGGTATATCTGGTGGTCTGTCTCCTCAGCCACATCATGCCAGGGTATATCTGGTGGTCTGTCTCCTCAGCCACATCATGCCAGGGTATATCTGGTGGTCTGTCTCCTCAGCCACATCATGCCAGGGTATATCTGGTGGTCTGTCTCCTCAGCCACATCATGCCAGGGTATATCTGGTGGTCTGTCTCCTCAGCCACATCATGCCAGGGTATATCTGGTGGGCTTTCTGGAATAAGGACAAGCGTATATTGTGGTAGAAAGGGCAGCAGAGGATCAAATGAATTTCATTCTCTAGTTCTTCAAGGTCACAATCGTTACATAATCTTTCCTCCCATTTCACCACAATAACGACCTGTTTCAATATGCAGCGGTAATATCCCTGATTTTACCTGTGAACATAGGGATCACTTGTTTTTAGGTAGGTTGTAGGTAACATATCTCTCACACCAATTCACCCTTAATCAAACAAAAGGTTCTCAATTTGGGTTTCTGATTAATCTCCTCCGCCCGTTTCTTTTCCTTTTGCATTGTCAGTTGTTTTTTAATAGCATCTACTGTATGTCTCCCTTAATTTGGTTTTCGTACAGATGTTCACAGTCAGACTGTTGGAAAAGGTCAGGTAGCTTAGTGGTTAAGAGCGTTGTGCCAGTAACCGAAAGGTCGCTGGTTCTAATCCCCGAGCCGAGCCGACTAGGTGAAAAATCTGTCGATGTGCCCTTGAGCAAGGCACTTAACCCTAATTGCTCCTGTCTGCTAAATGACTAAAATGTAAATGTAAAATGTAAATTCTGTCAGTTGGCATATCCAACAGTCTATTCTGTCAGTTGGCATATCCAACAGTCTATTCCAAAGTCTCACCATACACACCTGGATGTCTCAGAGTCACTGAATATAGCCTGGTAATATCAACAGCCTGGATGTCTCAGAGTCACTGAATATAGCCTGGTAATAACAACAGCCTGGATGTCTCAGAGTCACTGAATATAGCCTGGTAATATCAACAGCCTGGATGTCTTAGAGTCACTGAATATAGCCTGGTAATAACAACAGCCAGGATGTCTCAGAGTCACTGAATATAGCCTGGTAATATCAACAGCCTGGATGTCTCAGAGTCACTGAATATAGCCTGGTAATAACAACAGCCTGGATGTCTCAGAGTCACTGAATATAGCCTGGTAATAACAACAGCCTGGATGTCTCAGAGTCACTGAATATAGCCTGGTAATATCAACAGCCTGGATGTCTCAGAGTCACTGAATATAGCCTGGTAATAACAACAGCCTGGATGTCTCAGAGTCACTGAATATAGCCTGGTAATATCAACAGCCTGGATGTCTCAGAGTCACTGAATATAGCCTGGTAATAACAACAGCCTGGATGTCTCACTGAATATAGCCTGGTAATATCAACAGCCTGGATGTCTCAGAGTCACTGAATATAGCCTGGTAATAACAACAGCCTGGATGTCTCAGAGTCACTGAATATAGCCTGGTAATATCAACAGCCTGGATGTCTCAGAGTCACTGAATATAGCCTGGTAATAACAACAGCCTGGATGTCTCAGAGTCACTGAATATAGCCTGGTAATATCAACAGCCTGGATGTCTCTACACTGTTTTTTATTTATTGAGGTATAAACGTCTGTCAATATTCTATTATCAATCAAGTATTCTGTTACAATACTGTGTAATATTCATATTTATGTATTGATTACAATCAAAATACAATCATTTGACATAGGCCTAATTACCCAGCAGGCCTTTCTACTCCAACCATTCCATTGGTCCCAATGCAATACACGGTAGGCCTATAGATTACATATTGTCTCATAGAGAAAAACGATTCTATGTGCCGACGTAAAAGTGGGCTTGGGATTAATCAGTAGGGTCTGTAGAATCCATGTATGGTGATATTTATTGGGGGGTTTGTGGTCTACGTACTTAGAAGCACGCCACCCATTTCATTGGCCACAATGCAATTCACTGTATTTGAAACGCCAAATACATTTTGGCCTCTAGATAAATAGTAGAGCACATGTGTCGTGAAATACATGGGTCTTAAATTGGTCAAGATGAACCCTATCAACAACCCTCTGTATTTCAACTACTTAAAATAAACAGTGCATGGTTAAACCACATTCATTCACTACGGTCACCAATTTTATAAAATGTTGCAGTTCATTCATGAACTAACACACCCATGATTCATTAATTCATTTCAATCACTACTAGAATTGGATCCATTAAATTAGTGATGGGCACCGACACTGAAAATCTATATCGATAAACAGTAGCATTTTTCTATTCGATATTGATATCAAATCGGTTTGTAGAAAATACATTGCAACTTGTGTGAATGTTCACTGCACAAACATAGATATTGTAACAATTCTAAAAAATCAACCTGCAACAGGGCATGCTGGGATATCTGATAATGATGGGCGTGATTTTGGGTCAAAGTGAAGTGTATGAGTTTCAGGCCCCTGTATTAGGGTGAAACTAGGACCTGAAAATAAGACATTATGGAATACATATGGTAGTGTGTTATAGATGAGATTTTTTTCATGATAACATATTCGCTTAGTGAAGTCCATAGGACCCGAAAATGGATGAATGCAACAACCATGTCTCTGTCACTAACAAATACAGTCATGGGGTGGTAACTCTACAATTTACTCGAACTATGGGACATATTTTGAATAAGGCTTTACACTAACATTTACATTTACATTTTAGTCATTTAGCAGACGCTCTTATCCAGAGCGACTTACAGGAGCAATTAGGGTTAAGTGCCTTGCTCAAGGGCACATTTACGTCATTTAGCAGACGCTCTTAGCCAGAGCGACTTACAAATTGGTGCATTCACCCTATAGCCAGTGGGATAACCACTTTACACTTTTTTTTTTTTTTTTTTTTTTAATGTGGGGGGTGGAAGGATTACTTTATCCTATCCCAGGTATTCTTTAAAGAGCAGTGTGTTAATTTAACACTGTTCTTGTGTTTAAATGTGTCCACAGACTGAGTGACCGGGTTTCCGTCCAAACCTTTTTAATTGCGAGGAAAGTACATGTTGGAAAAAAAATGTCACGACAGGCGTGATGGAAACTGAACATTTGTGGGTAAACTTTCCAAATGTCGACAAAACAAAATATGCTAGACAAGGTGGGATCTTTTTGTGTTAGTAAAAATGTATTATGCAAGAAATGTCTGTGAAAACCCTTTTATGCGCAAATGTTGATATAATAACCATCATATCGAAGCAATGACATGTTGTGTGGTTCTCCCACTACGACTTGTCTGGAAAGCATGCAGTTTATTAGGCTACAGATGAAATACGTTCTGATGAACTTCACAAGGTGGTGAAGGTGCACGGTGACGAGCTTGATGCTCCTTTCCAATAGATACCGAGGGTCTTAATCTGCTGATATGATCATCGATGCTTGACTGCCACATGACAAATAAAAAATAATCTCACTCTTTTGTCTGCACTACGTCGTCACACACAGCCTTTTATCCCCAACAAGTCAATTTGATGGAAACACATCTCTGGTGGGAAAATGTGAATACTGTTTTTATGCTGATTTTAAAATATTAGCATGAAAATCAGTCCCCAATTGGATGGTAACCTAGCTAGAGTTAAAAAAAATAAAAAAAGTACACTGGAGAATTTGCTGTGTTATTTGTATTTGATTAAAAGTGTATTTCTTTAAACATAGCCCACACAATAGCTTTCAACATACCAGTATTGGGGTAAACTTTCTAATGAACTGCTGGTATAAATAATATAATATTAAAATGTAAAGTACACCAAATTATCCATTTATTTTTTCAAAGGTGGTTGCAATGCTGTGAAAAATAGTTATACTGCAATCGATATTCCCAAAGTTTAGCATGTCTTTGCATGGGGACTCTTATTTTGAAAAATCTGTGATTATGCTGCCAGCATAATATGCTGCTGCTGGGAGAACAGTAATCTGTCCACCCTCAGAGAACTACCCATAACCCCCCTGGCTGACAGACACGTGGTGAGGCTCAGCATAGAGGGAGTCGTCTTCTTGCCCACCCTCCTCCTGGAGAGTTGCAGGCTTTTGCTCCAGCCCTGCTCTAACACATATTTTTAAACCATGCAGAACCATACACCAAATCTGCAATCCTACTGGCACATGTTTTGCTTTACACTCAGATTGCAATTATATGACAAACATTTGCAAAAATCTCCACAACTAAAATATATTGTGTGCAAATGAAAAGCAACACTATTCAACAATTACCAATTGATCACTTTCACTCTTCACATGTGCAAACACTAATTACGTAAATGTTCACTTTGCAATCAGACCTTTAGT